>NW_027055791.1:0-7000 GCF_011386835.1 Chrysemys picta bellii
CTTTGCAGAGGGCCTGGTGCACAGCTGTGTAGGGAACAGCCAAGCTGCTAGGGATGGGAGCTGGGCTTCCTGGCAGAGTCCAGCACCCAATGCCCAGCGTCTGCAAGGAAGGGATTCCCCACAGAGGGGCAACATCATCTCCCACACACAGGGAGTCTCCCCCTGACACTTGGTTCATCCTATGGCCTGTTCCCATCTCTGCCCACCACACTCCCAACTCAGCAGCTCCAGCTACCGAAGGGAGCATGAACCAGAGGCCTTCCTGCTCCTGGGACAGAGGAGTAGGTTGATGATCTACCTGGATGTGAGCGTTGGCCTTCCCCATGCCCAGGGTCTAGACTCCATTCAGGGCAGCGCACAGGAACTGCGATTCCTATTCTGGATCTAGTGGCAGCTTCAGTTTGCTGGCAGGAGACTGTACATGAGACCTTGCAGTTGCGGGGGTGACACAGGCACTAACATGTGCATGGGAGTTTGAGCAACAGGGCAGAGGCCTGTGTGGGGTAAGGAGGGCAGGGATTTGGGAAGCAAGAGCAGAGGATCAAACCCTTTCTTAATGTGGGTCGGGATGATCCCCATTTCAAAGATAGAGAAAGTGAGGCACCAGGTGGGAGAGTGACCTGGCCAGGATCACGTTACCGCTCAGTGGCAGAACTGCAAACAACCTGTTCCCTGATCTCCTCACTGGACGCTGCTGCCCCTCCTGTATGACCCCTCCAGCCATCCTCGCCCACAGGCCATCCCCACCACTCTCCAATACCAGGCTGTTTCCACAATGGAAGCAGGCTTGTAACAGAGTTCACTCAGCGATAGGTGCCCCTTCCTTCAAGGCCTGGGGTCACAGATTTCTTGGGCTAGCACGCCCGCCAGCAGGTTTTTGGCTGGGAACTCAGCCCTTCGGCCAGGCGACCATCTTTTAGTCCCACTCCTTCCTGGGTCACGCTCATCCCAAACTAAAAGTCAAAAAATGTCTTTAACTGAAACAAGATCCTCTGTCCCTTGGGGGCTTTTCCTCAGCCTGACTTTGGCTTGGCCTGCCCTTGCTGGCCTTGGTAGCCCTTTCTATGGCCCTGTACATCCCCTTCCTTAGAGACCGTGGGAGAACCAGTCCTACCCTGGATTCTAGGTTCTGCCCCAAGGCCCTGTACCGAACAGCTAGGCCTGCTCCTGTACCTTTGTTGCGGTTTCCCCTGGTTTCCCCTCAGCTGGAGCTCACTCTGCAATCCATTTGGCCTAGCTCCAGGCTTTATAGCCCACAGGCCAAGCCCCCCGTTATATACCCTCCTCCTTAGAACCTGGCCCACGCGGGGGCAAGTTCTATTCTTCTCCAAGCTTCATCCCTCCTCATCTCATCGCTGTCACCAGCTGCGCGCTTGTACAGCCTGTGCGCAGTGTCTGCAGCTCCACTGCCAGCTCGCTCGGGGCAAACCTTCTCTTCTGCAGTATCCCGACGCTCTTCCTGCAGCCACTCAGTCTCATGAACAGCTGCTTGCAGAGCCTGTTCTGAAGCCTTTAGCGTCTTCTGTTGCCTTTTTGCTACTGCCGCTGCATATGCCAAAACCTTTTCGGTCATGGTCTGAGAACCCACCATGGACTGCTCCACCCTTGTGTTTGTCCCTCCTCCAGTCTGCTTCATCTCTGGGCCAATCATTTCATCCTTCATCTCCCTGCAGCACCCGACAAGGTGTGTTGGTGGAGGGTCTGCAAGGTCCATGGCCACCCCAGCCACCTCCACCTTGCCTGCCTCATGGGGGTTTGTGTCAGAGGACACCTTCTCCTTTCTTTCTAACTTCTTAGGGCCCTGGCCCCTTGTTCAGCCACTCAGCAATTTCCTAAGCAGGCCGTGTCTTTTCATATGGCCTGCTTCTCTGCCCCCAAAACAAAGAACTCTTGCTCCCATCTTGGCATTAGGCCACGCTTGTACACTTTCTCATGCCCTTCTCCCTGGGCTAACCTTCTCAGCACAGCCCAGGCATGCTCTCCTTCTCTGCTCTTTTTGTCCATGGGCATAGCAGACCCTGGGTTGATTTCCCTTTGCAGGATCTCTCACAGGTATTGCTGCTGCTGCGTCTGTAGCTCCACCTGCACTTCCTTCTGCGTCTGTTGGTTTTCTAGGAGCTGCTGGAGAAACCCCTACATCTGCTTTGGCTGCTTAGCCAGTCCCTGGAACTGAAGTGGGAAATCCAGCGACCAGCTTGGTCCCTTGATACACCTGCTTGGGGGAGGGATAGCTCAGTGGTTTGAGCATTGGCCTGCTAAACCCGGGGTTGTGAGCTCAATCCTTGAGGGGGCCATTTAGGGATCAGGGCAAAAAACTGTCTGGGGATTGGTCCTGCTTTGAGCAGGGGGTTGGACTAGATGACCTCCGGAGGTCCCTTCCAACCCTGATATTCTATGATTCCTTCAGCAACTAAGACTTCCCTCACGGATCACAGGGGGAACTCAATCCTGCCAACTATGCCAATCATAAATGAATCTACTCATCGTTAGGTGCCCCCCGGCGGCCAGGCATGGCATCACAGCCCTCTCGCTGGGCTAGCGTCCCCCATCCATGGTCGCTCCAGCACCACGGCAGTTTCTCTGCCTGGTAACTCTGGCCAGGTCACCACCTTTAGTCCACCCTTCTGGGGCCCAGCTTGCCTCACACTAAAAGTCCAAAGAGGTCTTTCCACAGACAGAAGTCCTTCTGCCATCGCTGGGGCACTTGCTCAGCCTGTAGCCCCCTTGCTGGGCTTGGGAACCCTCTCCAGGTGCGTGTACGCCGCCTCCTCTGGGGCCAGTAGGGGAACCCAGTCCCACCCTGACATTGATAGCAGCTCAGGGCCCTGGACCCAACAGCTAGGTCTGCACCTTTCTCTTTGCTGCACTTTTCCAACCTCTCTTCTCAAGTTCCCCTCCAGGCTTTCCTTGCTGCTCTGAACTTCCTACCTCGTTCTCAATCCTGTTGCTACCCCAGCTGGGGTGTATCACCATTGAAGTCTATCTCTTTAGGGGGGCGGATATGGTGCCTCTCATTTCGGGCTCATTCTGTAATCAGCTTTCTGTGAGTGCCAGGGGGCTCCATTTCCCCTTCCACTAGCTCCCCATTTACAGAGAGCCAGAGCAGTACCTGCAGCAGGGAGCGGGAGTTGCTGGTGGCCTCAGAGGCACAGGCCCTGCAGCGCCTCAGGCACCTGGCGCAAGTGCCGCATGATACGGAGCTGGCGCATCACGTTGGCCGTGACGTCCTCATGCTGCAAGGGAACGAGAACCTGTCTGAGACTCAGACGCCTCCGAGGAATCAGGGGGGATTAACGGCCCCTGGAACCAGCAGCATTTCCACCCAGCCCCTGCCCACCTCTGAGGGATGGATTCCCCCTCCTGACCCCCAGGATGGAGTCTTGTTGTCCTTCCTAGTGACCTCCAGTGGCAACCCCCCTCCTTGTACGGGGAGCTCCTGCCACTTCCCCCTCAGTGCCCCTGACAGCTGTTCCACCTCCAATCCACAGCTCAAGTTCTCAGACCCCTCTCCTCCAGCCCCACCCAGGTTGGGTAGGGAGGGGACTGTAGCGGGGGGGGCAGGAGGGATTCTGGAAGCAGTGAAGTGGGATGTGAGGAGGTTGAGACCTTTCCCCAAGTCACCCCAGCCACTAATGCTGAAGCCGCAGGATGGCAGCCCTGGTGAATGGGACGGATCGGCAGCCCCTGCTGACTGAATCCTCCTGTTCTCTCCAGCAGGGCCGGCTTTAGGAAAGGCGGGGCCCAATTCGAACATTTTTGGCGGGGCCCCGGCAGGGATGACTAACAACAAAAAAATGTAAAAAAAAAGCCTTTCATTTCTTCCATGTATTATTTACTTTCCATAACTATATAAATAATAAAATTATATATTATGTACATTGCATCATATATGCTGTTGATCGGTTATTAATGAGCTCCGTTTCACGTGTGTGGGTCCCCGCCACTCCCTGGGGGTGTGCTAGGGTGACCAGATGTCCTGATTTTATAGGGACAGTCCCGATTTTTGGGTCTTTTTCTTATAGGATCCTATTATCCCCCACCCCCTGTCCCGATTTTTCACACTTGCTGTCTGGTCACCCTAGTGGTGTGCACATGTGTGGGTCCCAGCTGCTCCCTGCCCCCCTCATTGAAGCAGGTGTGCAGGGTTACTGCCCTGGCAACTGCAGGGCACCAGTGGACATGGGGCTGGCTGGAGGCAGGGCAGGGGCTCACTGGAGGTAGGGTCTGGCTGCAGGCAGTTCAAGGGGTGCGGGGCTGGTTGGAGACAGGGGTGTGTGGGGCTGGCTGGCTTTGGGCAGGGCCGCAGGGGTGTGTGGCAGGGGTTGCCTGGAGACAGGGCAGGGGGTGCGGCAGAGGCTGGCTGTGGGCAGGGGGTGCAGGGCTGGCTGCAGGCAGGGCAGGGGGGCGGGGCTGGTGCGGGCAGAACAGGGACGGCGGGGCTGGAGGTAGGGCAGGGGTGCAGCAGGGGCTGGCTGCGGACAGGGGGTGCAGGGCTGGCTGGAGATGGGGCTGGCTGCGGGCAGAGCAGGGGGTGCAGCAGAGGCAGCTTTAAATAGCCCCCGAGTCCCCCGCTATCCCAGGGCTCTGGGGGCTATTTAAAGGGCCCAGGGCTGCCCTGCTTCTACCGTCCCGGCCCTTTAAATAGCCACGGGAGCCCTGGGGAAGCAGCGGGGCTCCAGTGGCTATTTAAAGGGCCGGGGCGGTAGAGGCAGCGGGAGCCCCGGACTTTTTAAATAGCCCCCAGAGCCCCGCAGCCCTACCCCAGGGCTCCAGCAGTGGGGGTCTGGTAGCAATTTAAAGGGCCTGGGGCTCCAGCCCCTGCTGGGAGCCCTAGGTCCTTTAAATTGCCCCCTGGGGAAGCCGGGCCACCCTGGTACAGCGCACCGGCTCTTGCCGGTACACCGTACCGGGGCTTGGGCACGGGGCCCGATTCAGGGGAATTGGTTGAATTGGCCTAAAGCCGGCCCTGGTGGGGGTATGGCCACAGAGCCGCAGGGAGGGGAACCCTGAGGTGTGGGGGCTGGGTGGGTACTGGGAGTTCCTCCTGAAGGGACGGGGGTTGGCCAAGGTCACTCAGCCCTGGGGTGTGCGAGGAGGACTGGCTGAGGGCACTCAGAGCCCCAGGAAGTGGGGGGGGCTGAGGGGAGGGACTGGCCAGGGGCACTCAGAGCTCGGGGGAGGGGCTGTCCGGGGGGGCACTCAGAGCCCCAGGAAGTGGGTGGGGGAGGGGCACACAGGATTTCAGGAATTCCCTGGCAGTGAAAAGCTGCTGGCGGCAGGGAGGAGCCAGCCGTGACAATCCCCACTTGGGATCCCTGGCTGGGCTAGTGGCTATGGGGGCCCGTGGCCAAGCTGCAGCGGAAGGTGACCTGAAGGAAATGCCTCGGCCTCGGCCTCCGGCTAGGAAGGGCCTGGGCCAGACAATGACCCACCGCGCAGTGTCCCAGCTCCCTGCCCCACACCTGCGGGGCACGGCCCCTCCTCTGTAGGGAGGTTGGCATGTACCTTAGTGCTGCTTCCTCCATCCCCAAAGGCCTCTCCCAGCCAGTCTCTGGCAACTCCTGCCGTTCAATACGCACATTACCCTGCTGTGACATACCGGGGGGGGACCCCTCGGGGATGGGGGGGCTGTCACACAGCTGGGCAATTTAACCCAGCTGGGCTGGGGTGACTGTCTCCCGGGAGCTGGGGTCTCAGCCCAGGTGTCTCTCTGCCCTTCCCCCCAGTCGCCCCCGGGCGATGTGGGAGTGCCCCACGTTGCGTTCAAGCCCCACATTCGCACCCACAAGTGCTGGTGGGTTTCAATCCCAGCTGAACACGCCCACCCAGCCCTAGTGCGGAGCAGAAGGGCCCAGCGCTGCCCCACAGACCCTCTGGCTCTCCAAGCCCGCTCTTACCCATCACCGCAGCACGTCTGGCCCAGGCTGAACGCTGCTGTTCTGTGCAGAGAGGCTGGCACTTCTCGCTCCTGCCGTACGAGGGGCAGGTGCTGCTACCGACTGCTCCCCCTAACCCCTGCCCTGCTGCGCTCTGGGGATGCTGCCCTGCTGTGGAGCTCTCAGGTGTCTTGAACTGGAATTTGTTTGGAGAGAAACTGCTAAGGAGCCTTATCAGCCCCGAGCAGAGAGTACCTGGGAGCCTGCCTGGGTCGGGCGGATCTGGTACAGCCTCCCCTCAGATAAGGCTCTTCCCTGGACCTGCCACCCATTGGAATCTGGAACGATTCCCTCCGAGGTAACACACGGGGCAGCCAGGGCAGGGCAGGGCACGGCCTGCTCCCCTGGAGCGTTAGGGCTTTCAGGAGTCAGAGGTGTCAGCAGAGCAAGTTGTACGTTAAAGCAGCGAAGGCAGTTGGGGGGCAGAGGAATTGGGTGCTTTGCCATTGCACTTGATCAGCTCAATTTGAATATTCTTTCAAAGGAAATCCAGATGTATACATCTGACTGGGGTACATGTACACACATACACACGCACACTCACATGTGCACACACTCATGTGCACATACACGTACACACATACATACACACATGTACACATACACATATGTACAGACGTACACATACACGCACACACGCTGTCCCTGAAGCGCCCCAGGATGCGACTGATGGGGTGGCTGGCTATTATGGAGGCAGAAGGGGGTTGGGAGAAAATAATCAAGAAGAACTTTTGCTGAAAATGCAAACCTAAGCTGGAAATCTGTGCAGGGCTGGGCTCAGAGAAAATGATCTTTTTAGCTGTTCTTATTAGCCGTGGTCCTGTACTTCCTGGTTTGCGTCGGACCCAGGCAGGAGACTGGGCTGCTCTCAGCTGTAGAAGCCATTGGAATGAGCCAGGTCGGAATGAGCCAGGCCCTCAGAGCCTTCTGCCACCAATCGCCCCAGCAGTCACTGATCCACACCAAACCACGTCCTTCCAGTCAGGCAGTTTCATATGCACACGTCAAACCCTTGGTTTGCCACTCAGACACCACGGTGATGGGCACAGTAAGGACCGAGAGAC
>NW_027055792.1:0-7000 GCF_011386835.1 Chrysemys picta bellii
CCACCGCCATCCCCTCGTCCACCAGGGCCGTGAACTCAGGATGTGCGTCCTGAGGTAGGGAGTCTTTGAACTTGGAGACTGATGCCCAAGAATTAAAATTGTGCCTATTTAGAATCGCCTGCTGATTAGCGATCCTCAGCTGGAGGCCCCCAGACGAATAGACTTTCCTTCCGAATAAGTCCAATCGTTTTGCCTCCTTGCCCTTGGGCGCAGGGGTTTGCTGGCCATGACGCTCTCGCTCGTTGACCACCGAGACCACCAGCGAACAAGGAGGCGGGTGTAAAAAGAGGAAGTCAAACCCTCTAGATGGGGCGAAGTATTTTCTCTCCACGCCTTTTGCAGTTGGTGCACTGGAGGCCGGCGTTTGCCACACCGTCTTATAGTTGGACTGGACTGTCCGTATAATCGGGAGAGCGACTCTGGAGGGCCCCTCCGGGCTCAGGATGTCGACCATGGGGTCCTCCTGTTCTACAGTCTCCTCCGCTTGCAAGCCCAGATTGAGGGCTACCCAGCGAAGCAGGTCTTGGTGCGCCCGATGATCAATCGGGGGAGGGCCGGACACTGTCGTGCCCGCTACTGCCTCGTCCAGCGAGGAGGAAGAGGTCGGGGCCTTTTGTCCATCCTCACCTTCCTGCAACCCTTCATCGCCTGGTTGTTCCTCTGGGGCCTGTCCCACGGTGTGGGACTGGGACGGTACCGTACCGTGCTCGGTGCCGAGTCCGCTCCCTCCCGCTCCTGCGGTCTAGAGACCGTTGCCTCCTTGTGAGAGGGCAGGCGGTACCACGGAGAGCGGGATCGGTACCCCGATGGCCCGGATCTCGAGGTCCTGGATGGGGGCCCTTGCTGGTGGTAGGCCCAGGGTGTCCAGAACGGCCATTGGCTTGGTTGGCCCCATTGGGGATGGCCAGAGGCTTCGTAGTCCCTACTAGCCTGTGCCCTATGGGCATACCCGCCGTACCGGCCCGAGTCAGTCTCCGACACCACGGACGGTGATCTGGAAGGCCACGGCGGAGCCGTAGAACGGTGCCGGTCCGGGTTTGGGGAGTAGTGCCTCCGCGACCAGGACCTGGAGTAGCGTCTCGCCGACCTGGACCTGGATCGGTACCGGTGACCACGGGACCGGGAACGACTACGGGTGGTCGGTCTCGGGGAACGTACCGCCGACGCATCCCGGTGCCGACTCGAGTATGGCTGCTGAGTCGGTGCCGACCGCTTACTGAGGCCCGACTGCTGCGGCGCTTTCTGCGCGGAGGGCAACCGGGAGTCCACCGAGGCGGAGCTCGACCGGGACCGGTGCCTTGAACGGTGCCGAGATGGCGACCGTGATGGGCGCACCATCGCCGGCTTGCCTCTGTGTGGCAGTCTCGGCGGAGTGTCCTCAGTTTGTGGAGGGCCCTCAACGGACAATGCAATGAGGTCCTTTGCTGCCTCAAATGTGTCCGGAGTGGAGGGCTGTTCCAAGAGCTCCTCCAGCCCTTCTTCCTCACTCGACGCGCCTATCCCGGGGCTCGACGGGCCTTTCGGCGCCGGAGCCACTACCGGGGCCTGTGCCGAGGCCGTGCCGGTCTTGGGCACACTCGAGGTCTTCGCTGGCGCTAACCTCTTATGTGGGGAGCGTCCTCGGGCCTTGGGTTGGCCCTTCGATTTTGTCGGCGAAGACGACCGGTGCCGTACATGCCCCCGTTGGGTCGGTGCCGTGGGCTTCGAGTGACCCGCCGGCGCCGGTTCCCACACCGATGCCGGGGCGCTCCGCACTGAGGCAGACGGTGCCGCCGAAGTGGAGGGCTGTAACGCCGTCTCCATGAGCAGCTGCTTGAGGCGAAAGTCTCTTTCTTTCTTAGTTCTGGGCTTAAAGGCCTTGCAGATCTTGCAGCGCTCTTTCTGGTGAGCTTCCCCCAGGCAGCGGAGACACGAGTCGTGGGGGTCGCTCAATGGCATAGGCTTACGGCACGTGGCACAAGCCTTGAAGCCTTGGACGTGCGGCATGCCCCGCCGCCCAGGGCCGGTGCCGGGGTTGACCAAGCAACCATGGCAGGAACTTTAAGTACCTAATGAGCTGTTAACTACTAAGCTTAACACTAACTACTAATAACTGATAACTGTTGTAGATACCACTAATGACTATGCTAAGGGACACTCTCAGACGAGAGACAGAGTTGTTCCAACGCCGCCACGGACGGTAAGAAGGAACTGGAGGGGTCGGGTCGGCAGGGATATATATACCCTAGAGCGGGGCGCCGCTCTGGCGGGAGGGAGCGGGCCCTGCCGGCCCGACGGGAGCCACTAAGGGAAAAAGTTTCCAACGTCCGTGCACGCGGCGCGCGTACACCTAATGTGTAATTGACGTGAACAATCACTCAAAGAAGAAACTGGATGAAAAGGCAGCCAGAAATGCCTGTCAGAAACAGAAAAAGTTAAGTGTAAAAGTGAGATCTCAGCAAGCTAAAAAAGAGAAGGAAAACAAGGTAGTGAAAGCAGAACTAATGCTCTCTTGTTTGATTGTAATTTGAAAAGTCTCCTTGTAATCTTTAAGAATATCAACCCTACTTTAACTTTCTCCTCTCTGAAACCATCAGCTGAATAAGATGAAAAGATTTTTTGAATTTCTCATAATAAAATGCCTAACCCACAGCAAGGAATCACAGTAAATCATAACAACAAATTACATTTTGTTTCTTTTCAACCTTAAAGAAACATAAGATGTAATCAGCCTTGGATGCCAAAAACTACTTGTACAGATTCTAACACTTTAAAATTGATTGTTAATTTATCAGGATAAGAGAATGTGCAGCTACATGGATTCAAGAAAAAACAGTGACTCACAAAAACAAAACATAATTGGATGGTTGTAGATTAAAAAAATATATTATAATCTGGAAAGACTTCCACCTTCATCTTGATGGGCGAACGAGACAAAACTACTAAAATAAAAAGTAACAATAATCCTCAACAAATCAAAAGACTTAAAAAATTGTTAAAACCATCCTGCTTTTCTTTTAAATAAGAGAGATCAATTTTTTTTTGGACCTAGCTATTGGCTAAAATGAAGCTAAAAGTCCCTATTATTTAACTATATAATCCAAACATTTATCTTTGTTACAAATTGATAGATTGGATTGATCCATGCACATCACCCCACCTCCTAGAACATGTGTGCACCCAAATAAACACATGCACTTAAGATTTTTGTTGTTGTTTTTCAAATAGTTTTACTTAAATTTCTATACTTAAATACATGCATCAAAAATCAATATCATTAATAAATAAATCTCAGAGTATCTACACAATTTGATAAAGCCCTTACATACGGTAATAACTATATGATCTGACAGTCTTGGAAAAAGGATGAATGTAAAAAAATTATCTTTGTAGCAGTATAGTCTAAGTATGTCTTGTGAGGTATCATTTGAAAACTCATAATCTGCTGAAAATTACATACAATGTTACCACACGTAATTTACCAGGATGATAAAATTATAACATTCTACTGTGTGGGATTGCTACATTTAGAAAAACAGGCACAGGCCAGTTCCTTACAGGCAGAGGGCTAGCCAACACCTTAATCCACTTGATTATGCTGATATCTGGCTATTGTGGAGTAGCACCTGGATAAACAGCCATTTTTTTGCAGGAAGAAGGGTGTGAGCAAGAATTTTGCCAATATGTAAAGACACATTCCCCAGGCCTCCTCTCACCTGAACCCCAGAGGGATATTACCTCTGTATAAGGAGAGAGGAAAAATCACCCCTCTCCTCCACTCCTCTCCACTCATAGCAGCAACACCACCTAAAGAAACACTTAACTGACAGACAGGTCCTAGCCTGGAGGCCTCCATACAGTACAGACTGTGAAGAGCATATGGTAAGAAAAAGCTTAGTTTTGAATCCATTTAACTTGCTAAATTAGGTATTACTTTGCATTTTATCTTATTTTCTTTTTAACCAAATCTCACTTTTATGCCTCAGTACTTGTAATAATTTAAAACAGACAAACAATCTCAAACATTTTGGCTGGGACCCCCTTTGAAAATATTGCAGGCTGTGACAACCTCCCTCCCCATACCATGCCACTCTTAGTTATGCGCTGCCTTCAAAGCTGGGCAGTGATACAGCATCAGCTGCTGACCTGGCATGGTATGGTACTGCCACCCGTACTTCTGCACTGCTGCTGGCAGCGGTGCTGCCTTCACAGCTGGGCACCCAGCTAGCAGCCACCACTCTCCAGCCACCCAGCTCTAAAGGCAGCACGCAAGTAAGGTTTGCAATACCGCAACCCCCTTTCTCATCAGGGCCCCCAGTTGGAGAACTGCTGACTTTTAACTACAGAAAGAAAGAATAACAATAAAACAATTGTATTAGCTAACCAGTGCATTTGGGACCTTCCACTTGAGATAACATGGCTTCAGCGTATCATTTTCTATTAATGAAACAACAGCCTTTATATGAGCTCATGCTGTCCACTAGTGTCCTGGGCAGTACAAGATGCACATTGCTGGAGGTGAGGGGGAGTCTGAGACTGGGAATTTGCTGCTCTTCTCCTGCAGCGTAACATTGTGTGGCTGGTTGCCGACACTCATGCTGTATAGCTGGGAGTAATTCACAACCTGGAGGCTGTGTATGAACTGACCAGTAGTGGTGCTTATCACAGCAAAGCAGTGTAAAAAGCACTCCAGGTTGGAGAACTAAGGGGACACATCTGTTCAACACCCTTTCATGCACCTCTTCCTGCCCAGGCTTTGATGCAGCCACCAACCCCGCCCCCTCCTTCCCCTCCCCCCCACCAGTACAGCCATACTAGTCATAGCAACAGTCTGGGCAACCTAACCTCTGCTCGGACAAGTCCTGGCTTTTAGGGACCACCCCAGATTATCCTTGTGTGAGGCTACCATCTCGGCTGACCCCAACGATCAGACAGGGACCTGCAGAGATAAACGCTGGAGCTTTTGCTAATGAGCAGATTCCACTGCTGGGGTGGACCAACCCACAGAGATCGGGCACAGAGGGACAACCTGTAACACACCTACATTTAGGGAGTGGGCAGGCAGGCACTCCAGGCAGGGCTATTTGCCAGGAAAGTTTCCCTAAGAAGTGGTGGAAGCCCCAGCATTTTGGGTATTTTTATCTAGATTAAGCAAATTGTTATATGTTATTATTTACTACAGTGCTCTTCACTATCTTTGAAGTGGGGGCCACTTTGGGGAAAAAACCTTCAATGTGAGAGCCGGATAGGGCTGAGGGGTTCGGACTGTGGAAGGTGGCCCAGGTTAGGGCGGGGTGGGGGGGTGAGGGCTCTGGCTGGGGCTGAGGGGTTTGGGGTGGAGCTGTGGATGAGGGGTTTGGGGTGTGGGAGGGGCTCAGGGCTGGGGCAGAGGGTTGGGATGTGGGGTGGGGCCAGGGATGAGGGGTTCAGGAGGGGGCTCAGGGCTGGGGCAGAGGGTTGGGATGCGGGGGGAGAGCTCTGGCTGGGGGTTCAGCCTTTCCAACCCTGATATTCTATGATTTTATGAAAGGAAATTTTATACAACCGTGTCCCCTAAGGAAGTTCCCGAGAGACAAGATGGAGAAACCCACGTCCCACACATAGCAAGAACCAATCCCGCACTGACCCAGTAGGATGGACCCGACGGGAGCAGCTGGGCTATCTCCTCTGATTTCTGAGGCGCGGTATCGAGTTGTTTTGCTTTCAGTGGGATATTTTCACACTGCCTGACACGGCCTCCCTGACACACACCTGCAGCTGGAACATCGCTCAGATATTTACTCCAACGAGGTTTGTAAACAACAGAACATGAAAATCTATAAAACATGAATCCACTAAACAGCTTGTTTTAGACAGAGTCAGGCATGGTAGATGAAGTGGAAGTGTCTGCAGGTAGCACAGACCTGGGGCGGATTGATACCAGACGCAAGGAGCCTGAATCTTCCACAGGCCAGGCTCCTTGGAAATGTCAGGGCAGATGTACGGTGGTAGGGCAGGTTCCTCCGTTTTCTCCTTACACTAGAAGTGATCTGGGATCCCAGCTCAGTTCTTGAAAGGTTCCTCCTCTCACTCCTGGAGTTGGTCTATTCCTTTTCAACTTGATGCTACTAGTTTAAGAGAAGCTCCCTCCACTACATGGCACATCTCCCTGCCTGGCCTGCAGTCAGGGAGCTGTGCAATGGAAGAGGAAGGGCAGCCCTATCAAACAGTCTGGGCTTCTCACCTCTAGAAGTAGGAATTCAAGTGAGTTCACGTTGGGGAAGGGGCTGAGGG
Source organism: Chrysemys picta bellii (assembly GCF_011386835.1). NCBI lineage: Eukaryota > Metazoa > Chordata > Testudines > Emydidae > Chrysemys > Chrysemys picta. The sequence continues at coordinate 6,253 of NW_027055792.1, forward strand.
TGAGTGATTTCTGTAGGGGGAGGGCGTCCTTCAGCTCTGCCCATTTCAGAATAATTAGCAGCCAGTGGAGCGGAGAGTCAGAACTGGGGTACCAGGGGCTGCTGGGGATCAGGACTCTGGGGCACCAGCAGAGCTTGGGAGGGAGGAACAGTGTTCTCTGGAATAATGGGGATGCTGCAGGTCAAGGCTGATGGGCAGCTGATGCAGCCCTTGTCTGCTGTGTGCCTGGCTCTCCGCTCAGCCTCACAGTCTTACTGAGGACTAACATTCACCCCCGCAAATGTGTGTGCTATCTTGCTCTCTCTCACACACGTGCGCTGGCCCCTTTCTTTCTGCCCACAAGTTTCCTGCAAGAAGACAAAGCTCTAAACACAAGAAATGCTGTTGCACGGAACACCAGGGCCTGTTTGTTGAAGATGTCACCTAAGTAGAACAAACAAAAGACTGCCTCCGCTCTGGAGAATTCCCCAGGACCGGATAAATCCCCCATCCAGAAACTGTGCCAGGAGGGGCTCAGTGCCTGCAGGCTGCACTGACTGGGGACCGTACAGGAGACATCTTAAAATGTATCTTGTGACTTGGTTGCTTTTTAAAAGCACAAGTGATCCCTGACACCAGTGCTGAGTTTACACCCATAAACCATTGACACCACAGCAATAAATGTACAAGTGGAGGGGAGTCTAAGACAGAAACCATCTGTGGGGCATTCAGAACATCCACCAATGCTCAAGAAATACACTAATCCGTC
>NW_027055793.1:0-7000 GCF_011386835.1 Chrysemys picta bellii
GCCAGGCAGCGGTACAGCTGCGAGCAGCAGCGGCAAACAGGGGAGTTTGAGAGGGAGTTCTCATTGGAGGAGAAGGTACCTGTATTTGCATCTGTCCTTGTGTGTGTGTGTGTGTGTGTGTGTGTGTGTGTTGTAGTAAGTGAAGGCAATGTAGTAAGTAAAGGCCTAATGAAGGCCCAGTATGAGGCCTGAACCAAACTAAAGTAATGGTCAAGACTTTGCTAATATGAAGCAAAGTTAAGCTGTGAGCAAGAGGCAGGCCCTGCTCACAGAAGTTGGCAAGGAAAGGGCTGATGTTGCATAGTTACAGCATAAACATGGTACCAAGACACACTATACCGGAACATTCCACAGATAACATGGAACAGGCCGACCCATCCTAATGACAGGGGCAAAAGGGTAAAATGATGGATAAAGTTGTTTTGATCGAACCAACAGGTACAAGGTGAGAGGCGGCACCTTATTACGTAGAGGGGTTGTACCTTGCTACATAGAGGGGTTGCACCTCAATACGTCAAGAGTGATGTGTAACTTGTTTGTACCTGTGTATAAGAATGTGTCCCTGGGGTGGTGTCTTTGTCCGGCTGAGGGGGCAGTGGAAAGTCCCGCCACTGAGCTGAGTCCATTGCCGAGCGGCACTTTCTAGCAGTATGCCCGGTAGACTAAGTAATCTACGGGGAACTGAAATTGTGTCAGGGTCGCAATAAGCCTGGCCGAGGGGCCTTTGTATCTTAGTAGACTCTGTGGTTATTGGGGATTCTCGTCGGGTCTGCTGTGTCAGCTATCTGCGCAGAGCTGGGGCAGAACACAGAGGGAACACACGCACGCAGCCGAGTGATATCAACAGGAGAAAGCAGAAGCACCACACCGGTAGCCTCTCACAACACTGGTGACCCCGACCGCTGATCTGGTGAGTAAGCAAAACTGCCGTGGTAGGAATCGCGATCTAACATGGCAGTAAACCTCGAGCTAGGAAACCCCCTTATCCCCTCCCTCATGATCCCCACGGAGTTTGATGATTGTTGGACCCGCTGGATTGCCAGTAAGGGGGGTCCATATGAATTTAAAAAAAAGAGTGGGGAAACATGGACTGGCTTATGTAGAGCGATGGTAGAAACCGAGGCTCTGAGAAACAGTAATAAGAGTAAAAAAGCAAGAATTTTGCAACTCATGTCTCTGGTAGTGAGACGGCTCAGACAGCATGTTGGAATGCTGGCCAAACAAGTCACAGAAAAAACAGGAGGAGTAGAAGAGGTAACCCGGGCAGTTGAGCACTGGAAAGCCCAAGCTCTGTTAGCACAGCAACAGGCGGGCCAAACACATGATATGCTCGAGCAAGTAAAGCAAGAAAATAAAAAATTGGAAACAGCTGTAGAAAACCTGCAGAAGCAAAAAGTGCCGTCCCCTGTTATAAATATTGGTAGTAAACAGCAGGCTTCAGGTAGCTACCCTGCGCCTGAAGAATGGGGACAGAAGTGGGAAAAGGTGGTCCTAGTAAAATTAAAAGATGAAACGGGGTCCACTGCATTGCAACTAATACCTTATGATAAAAGCCAGGTTCCAGTTAAACTTAAACTGAGACCTAGACTGGTGCCTGTCAGAACGGGACAAGTAAGTGCACAGAGGGAAAGAGCAGCACATAATACTTTCACAGAATTGGTAAATTAGATGAAGGAAAATATGGAACAGTTCACAGAGCACATTAGGAGACAGGAGCTGCGACTCGATCGCAGGGGAGTGAATAAAAAAGCATTTCAAAGTAAAAAACCAAAATTAAGTGGGTTAACACCTAGAATTAATGCATTAACACATGGAGTTGCCCAAAACCAGTTAACTGCAACAAAAAAGGGCACTCCCGCCATCCATCTGGCATGCACTCAAAAGCAACAGACATTGGGGGAACAAATTCAAGTTTTACAAGAGCAGGTAACTACCCCCATTCTCCTCTCAAAGCCAGGATAAAAAACGGGCGCGGTTCCTAACTGTGCAGGTTCCCAACTGCTTTGACCCACGGAACCACACTCCACGCTCATATCTGAAAATAGAATTGTCTTTCTCAAATATTTTTACATACCGGTTAAGTTTTGTTCTTTATATGCTTTCTTAGTTTGCTAAATTTGCTGCTGCTGCCTGTACTTTCAAATATCTTGATAGAGTTAATCTCTCTTGGCTCAGGTCTCACTACCTTCCTAGGTTGCTCTTCACCCCACCCTCTCTCCCCCGCCTCTCCTCAATTCTGCTCTCTTTTTGTTTTAAAAGTTAAAAGTTATAGTTTTTACAGAAACCTCCAAAAGGTAAAGCAATTGAAAACAGAATAAAACAAGAAACAAAAAGAAAACAAGGTAAAAACTTTACTTTAAATAAATTCCAGTAAATTAAGTATTTTAACCCTTCAGGAATGCAACAGCTGGAATTATTCCTAACTTTCTTGAAGATATGGTTGCCAAGCAACAGAAGTGCACACTCTGCTTCTAATCCTAACCACTCATTAATATTTCAAACATGGGCTTTTTTATTTCCATGTAGCAGAGTTTTAAAATAATGTTAAATAGAAAGTAATGCAAAATTCCTTGTTTCCAAATTAATACAATACATTTGGCAAATATTAATATATTTTTAACAATTTATGTAACAAGTTTTAAATAAGGTAATAATTTGTTTATTCAAACATAACCCTTTTTATTTTTTATTTTTGTTTGCCTTATTTTGTATAGTTATAAATAGAATTCTGGCGCCATTTGTTGTTAATTGTAAGTTTGTCCTGTATGTCATGTGTGTTGTTTTGTGTTGTATGTTGTGTGTGTCACGTGACTATTTTTTATTATTTTTATTTTGTTGCAACAAAAATCAATTTTATACCCTTTAAAAAATTTATGTATATGTGGTTCCACACTATTCTAACATCATGGTTGGGGTATAATCATTATTAGCACCCATTTTTTGTGCAAAGTTCAAAAAGGTTTTAGTTATAAATATATGTACATATATTTCCATATATTTCTGCCTCAACAAATAATGCAATTGCAAACAAAAAATATTTTCTTATCAATCACAGTTTTGTTTTGTTTTTTAAGATTTTTTTTTTTAATTTGTTATTCAAAGAAAAAATGTAAGGGGAAACCTTCAACATTAAGGTAAAGATAATATTAACAAAATGTTAATTTCTTTTTTGGGCTTTTTATAAATTTGTTTGCACTTTTAAATATAGTTATAGAATGTCATAACCAAAATGTTTTAAAATAACAATTTATGCATAAAGCTAACCAAACAATTTCAACAGGTTTCCATGTTTTCAACAGGTTTCCACCTTTGGCTCCCAAACATAGCAAAGCATCATGAAAGTATACCCTCAAATACCCTCAAAGTACTGTATTTAAAATTTATTTTGGTTTAATTTTATAGTTAGTTTAATTTTGTATGCTTTTCTTTTGTTATGTTATGTTAATGGGAAGCAGTGGTTGTTAAAGTTGTGCTTCTAAACAGTTAACAAAAGTGAAATTGGTATCACAAGCAAATTAACTCTAAAAAGCTTAGTAAAAATTCTGTTAACTCCTTTGCTGAAACAAATTGTTCAGCAAGGGAAAGCAATACACCTTCTCATGGAAGATTGTGAGCATTTATTTTAGCCGTTAAACATTACATTTCGTATAAAAATATTAGTAATGTACTTCAAATGAAAATGAATGTCTATACAACAATTGCAAAAGTATAGCTTGTGTTATAAAAGGCTCGGTCCCTATTACCTTGTTCTTATTACATTGTAAACAAACTAAGTTAAACTGTGTATTAAGTTTGAGTTACTGAAAACAAAAACAAACAAAAACCCTTTATTATGTTAACTAACTAGCTGTTTAAGTTGCATCCCACAGACCAAAACCACCAGAAAATATCACACCCTGAAGACACCAGGTGATATCAGTATACAGTGAAGAAACCCCGAAGCATCAAGAACAGAAAAATGAAGTGCTTTATAAATAAGAGACTGGTTAAATACACCTCTATCTACCATATATGGAAAATTAAGTTAACAATCAGCTAAAAAACACTAGCTGGACCAGGATAATCCATCATTTAATTTCAACTTGGTTACTATGTAAAAACAACTGTATTATTGCTGTACTACTGTATTATCATTGTACTGCTGTATTATTGCTGTACAACATGTACAATGTGCATAGCCTTGCTAAACGGTTTAACCAACTCACCGGTAAAAATCAACAAACAAATGGCAGCAAACAACGTGAAGGCAAAGAAAAAACAAAGTGGTAAACAAACAAAAAGTTACATAGTAACTACAAATTGGGTAAACAAATTGCCTGTTAGTACCAGTCATAATTTGGGTCAGTGACACTGCATCCTAACTGAGGCACATGTTATTCAAAACAATCTTGTTCAGTGTCTGGGTACCAATACTACATCCTGACACAGCACTGTTTAATAAATTGGTTACTGTCCATTCAGTAGGTTATCTGGAAGACAGCATCCATAAAAAACAACTGGATCTATGTCAACTACTGGTGTATCGCAGAGCCGTGCAACCAATGGAACAGAGACGTTAACCACTTCTATTTCCTGCCCAGTGAAGCTAACCAGAGAGTGACAACTAGCAGTAAGGGTAACCTATAACATGAATGGACAGTACTGGGTAGTAACTAATTACGATATATTTCTATATAAAGGCCTCAGTGGTAGTGTCACTACTCCAAATTTCTGTTTTACTTCTCATATACATAGCACTGTAGAACATACTATCACAATCCCTATCCCAATATTTCAAAACACTCAGCCTACTACTAATGATAAGACAAGTGATAACTAGAATTGCCCTAATAGGAGTGTGTTTCTATCTGTGTTACCAAAGTAAAAGTACCAGAGTACAACACCGAACAGGAAAAACATGGTTATGCTTGCATATAAGGTAGTGTCATATGTACACATACCTACTATACATATATGCCCATACACACTCCAAATATATATGCAATATCCATATAATTGATATATATTAATTATTTAGGAGTGCCTCTAAAGCTCAATCATAATACTACATTCCTCAGTCATGGTCCCGGGCCTAACATTCCCAGGCCCACCATAAGGGACTAAAAAATAATTAGATAATAAAATCTGTCTGCCAGTCGTACGAGGGAATGTGCAGACTAAACAGACGGATGGGGCATAAGTGTATGAATAATAAAAGAAGGTAACCATATAAGTGTTTAGCCCACTGGGTTATCTTCAGTCCATGCATTATGCTTTTCCGGGACGATGAGTAAACATCCTCCCCTTAAAAAGACAAAAAGTGGGGGAATGTAGTAAGTGAAGGCAATGTAGTAAGTAAAGGCCTAATGAAGGCCCAGTATGAGGCCTGAACCAAACTAAAGTAATGGTCAAGACTTTGATAATATGAAGCAAAGTTAAGCTGTGAGCAAGAGGCAGGCCCTGCTCACAGAAGTTGGCAAGGAAAGGGCTGATGTTGCATAGTTACAGCATAAACATGGTACCAAGACACACTATACCGGAACATTCCACAGATAACATGGAACAGGCCGACCCATCCCAATGACAGGGGCAAAAGGGTAAAATGATGGATAAAGTTGTTTTGATCGAACCAACAGGTACAAGGTGAGAGGCGGCACCTTATTACGTAGAGGGGTTGTACCTTGCTACATAGAGGGGTTGCACCTCAATACGTCAAGAGTGATGTGTAACTTGTTTGTACCTGTGTATAAGAATGTGTCCCTGGGGTGGTGTCTTTGTCCGGCTGAGGGGGCAGTGGAAAGTCCCGCCACTGAGCTGAGTCCATTGCCGAGCGGCACTTTCTAGCAGTATGCCCGGTAGACTAAGTAATCTACGGGGAACTGAAATTGTGTCAGGGTCGCAATAAGCCTGGCCGAGGGGCCTTTGTATCTTAGTAGACTCTGTGGTTATTGGGGATTCTCGTCGGGTCTGCTGTGTCAGCTATCTGCGCAGAGCTGGGGCAGCACACAGAGGGAACACACGCACGCAGCCGAGTGATATCAACAGGAGAAAGCAGAAGCACCACACCGGTAGCCTCTCACAACTGTGTGTGTGTTTGTTTGTAGGGGCCGGCAGGGGCTGGGGGCTGGGACGACGCCGAGCCCTGAGTAGGGGGCGGGGCCTAGCTGATTAAGGGGCCCATAAAAGCTTCCGCCCAGCCAGGCAGCGGTACAGCTGCGAGCAGCTGCGGCAAACAGGGGAGTTTGAGAGGGAGTTCTCATTGGAGGAGAAGGTACCTGTATTTGCATCTGTCCTTGTGTGTGTGCGTGTGTGTGTTTGTTTGTTTGTAGGGGCCGGCAGGGGCTGGGGGCTGGGACGACGCCGAGCCCTGAGTAGGGGGCGGGGCCTGGCTGATTAAGGGGCCCATAAAAGCGGCCGCCCAGCCAGGCAGCGGTACAGCTGGGAGAAGCGGCGGCAAACAGGGGAGTTTGAGAGGGAGTTCTCATTGGAGGAGAAGGTACCTGTATTTGCATCTGTCCTTGTGTGTGTGTGTGTGTGTGTTTGTTTGTAGGGGCCGGCAGGGGCTGGGGGCTGGGACGACGCCGAGCCCTGAGTAGGGGGCGGGGCCTGGCTGATTAAGGGGCCCATAAAAGAGGCCGCCCAGCCAGGCAGCGGTACAGCTGCGAGCAGCGGCGGAAAACAGGGGAGTTTGAGAGGGAGTTCTCATTGGAGGAGAAGGTACCTGTATTTGCATCTGTCCTTGTGTGTGTGTTTGTTTGTTTGTAGGGGCCGGCAGGGGCTGGGGGCTGGGACGACGCCGAGCCCTGAGTAGGGGGCGGGGCCTGGCTGATTAAGGGGCCCAGAAAAGCGGCCGCCCAGCCAGCCAGCGGTACAGGTGCGAGCAGCGGCGGCAAACGGGAGTTTGAGAGGGAGTTCTCATTGGAGGAGAAGGTACCTGTATTTGCATCTGTCCTTGTGTGTGTGTGTGTTTGTTTGTTTGTAGGGGCCGGCAGGGGCTGGGGGCTGGGACGACGCCTAACCC
>NW_027055794.1:0-7000 GCF_011386835.1 Chrysemys picta bellii
TTAGCAGGCCAATGCTCAAACCTCTTGAGCTATCCCTCCCCCCACCCCCTGATCACTTAGGTGCTTACAAATTGACCATTTAATATTGATGGTTCGAGTATCTTTCCAGGTATTGAAATTAGGCTGACTGGTCTATAGTTCCCCAGGTTGTCTTCTTCCCCAAGAAGGAGGATACCAGGAGCGTGTAATGGAATTGAACCAAGTAGTTATTTATTAATAACCTCATTAAACTATTTCTTTTAGTGAATTCCCTTCTGGCATTTACAATGCCTGGGGCCTCATCTTGCAATAACCTCTGCTCAGGTGGACCGCAGTGCAGAACTCCCATGACTCTACTGGGTCTCCATGCAATCACACTGCTCTGTCCATGTAGTGAACCCTTGGAGGATGGGGACCTTAGATCTCTCCCGGCCCGGAAGACTTGGACAACTGGGAAAGTGACAAGATTATCAAAATCCTGAAATCAAAAAATGGGAGGAAGTGTTGTCTAGTGGACTCGGCACAGGACTGCGACTCAGGAGATGTGTGTTTGGGTCAGCCACATACTTTCTTTGTGCTTACTTGGGAGAGATTTCCAAAGACACAGAGGACAGTTAGGCACCGAATGCCCATTGAAAGTCACTGGGAGTTGGATACATAACTGATTCAGGCCTTTGCAAATATCCCCCCTTAGCCTCTCCATTCTCAGTTCCCCCATCTGTGCAATGAGGATAATACTTTCCTACCTCACAGGGGTGTTGTGAGGATAAAAATCTATTGATGACTGTGAAGTGCTCAGGTAGAGCCCTGCATGGATACAAAATTTGTATTCCCATCCAATCCACAATCTGCAAACACGGTATTCAGATATCGGCAGACTTGCAGGGCTCTACACTCGGGTACTACGGTGATAAGGGCCGCCTAAGTGCCTAGATAGGTATCGGCTGCCATACAAATGAAACCTGGTTAACGAAGTTGGGGAATGATTGTTATTCAGACTGTTTAACTCAACCTGACACAGCTGGAAGGAAAGATCTTGATTCAACACCCACGTAAATCGATTAGTGGCTGCAAGAGCTGACACCCCAGTTCTTATGGCCCTGCAAGGGCATGTGCAAGTCATGATTTGATATTCCTAAAGCAACAAGAAAAAAGCAGCCCCTCACCCCCCAACTGCATTAAAAAAAAAAAAAAAAAAAAAAAAAAACATGGTCCCCTCCCACCTCCTTTGCAGTCATCTTTAACAGCATATGTATTTTTAGTGTGAATCTAGTGCATGCAGGTTAAGGCTGCTATAGTTTTCTTTGGGATTGTCTGTAGAAGACTCTTAAGGAAGTGCCCCGTCCCCCTCAACGAGCTCCTCCTTGCCTATCAAACATAAGCTACTTGTCTTTACTTTCAAGGCCTATCCTCACCCTATCTATCATTTCTCATTCATCACAAATGTCAACTCCTACCTTCATTCATCCTATGATATTCATCGCTGTGACATTCCCCAGGGTACAATCTGGACTGATGGACAGCAATGTCCCCTCAATTCTACAACCTGGGGTGCCATTTATACTGCTTTGCTGTGAGAACAACCACTCCTGGCCTTCTCACACCCAGTCTCTAGCATGTAAATTATTCTAGCTGAGTTATAGGAGTGCTTTTAACCAGCCACTCCTGAATTATATTTCAGAGTGACACCAGAAAATTCCCAGTCCTAAATTTGTCCTCAGAAATGTGCTGCTTGTACTGCCCAGTAGCTTCCTGAACAATACAAGCTCATAGAAAGTCCATCATTTCATTAATAGAAAACAATATGCACATACCTTGGTATCTCAAATGGAGCTTCCCACACACTTCAAACACACACGTTTAGATAAAATAATGTTAATAACTACAGAAAGAAATATTTTAAGTGATTACAAGTAATGAGACATAAAAATCAGAATTGGTTACAAATAAATAAAAGATAAAACACGAACAAATACCTAACTTAACAAGCAAAGTGAATTCAAAACAAAAGTCTCTCACCACATGTTCTTTTGCATTGTTGGACCCCTCCCCCAGTCCAATGTTCCGTTCCTTTTCTTGTTCATTAGTCATGGGTGTCATGGGTAGAGAGAAAGGGAGGCAATTTGGGGCCTCTGTTCCTCATTTTTATGCCTCTTCCTCCTCTGAGAATTATCTCCAGTTGGGGTTCTGGTGGCAGCAAGCCTGTTTGCATGGGAATCTCCAGCTGTTCCACTGCCGAGATGTACATTTCTTGCTCACACCCTTCTTCCTGCCACAAAATGAACACTTACCCAGGCGATAGTCCATTTGATTATGCTGATACCTGGCTGAGGCATCAGTTTGCCTTTTGTCTCTGAGGAACTGGTTTGTGCCTGCTTTTCTAAACTTGGAGCATGTCTCAGTAAAGTCATACAGTAGAATCTTTATAACTTTACATACAATGTTGCCATACATATTTACCAGGACAATAATGTTCAGCAAATTATGAGCTTTCAAATGATACCTCAGAAGGCATACTTTGTACAAAGTTTACAATACGCTGGTAAAACTTAAGGGTACAGACTGTCACAATTGCCCACTTGTTAAGTTTTTAAACAAGCCCCTTTGTGCTTTCTCCCATAGTGCCCTTAAGCTTGGGAGGTTCTCCCTCTAAACATGTGCAAAATTAACTTCTTGTCCTACTCCACAGCCCTTCTTAAAATGCTCCTTTTCCATTATGTCTATTAAACACTTGACAACAGTTAGGCTGAGACCACTGCCTGTCATGCTAACTAGTGGTGTCTCATTGTTACCCTGTACTCCCCCATCTCTCTCTATCCATCTGTTGTCTCTTATCCTACACCTAGGCCTGATCTACACAAGAAACTTACATCAGTACAGCTACATCCACACCCCAAGAGACATAGCTTTGCCTGTTACGGGTTGGATCACAGAACCCCCCTTGGAAGCTGCCACCTGATGTGCCAAGACTACTTCTGCCCCTGCCTTCCTGCCCCGTCAGCTTAGGATTTCAGTGCCCTGCCTGGTTTGAGCCAGACTCGCTAGCCTGCTGCAAACCCAGACCCAGGTCTGAATCATGTCCCCTAACAGCTGTAGGCTTACCTGAAAGCAGCTAACAGAAATGTTCTTGTCTTTAACACTCTGATGCCCAACTCCCAGTGGGGTCTAACCCAAATAAATCCGTTTTACCCTGTATAAGTTTATTCGCCCTCTATAACACTGATAGAGAGATATGCACAGTTCCCCTGCCCCCCGGCCAGGTATTAACAGATACTCTGAGTTAATTAATAAGTAAAAAGTGATTTTATTAAATACAGAAAGGAGGATTTAAGTGGTTCCAAGTAGTAACAGAAAAAGTAAGTCACCAAGCAAAATAAAATAAAACATGCAAATCTATGTCTAATCAAACTGAATACAGATAATCTCACCAGTTCCAGAATGCTCCCTTTTACAGACTAACCTCCTTTTAGTCTGGGTCCAGCAATCACTCACACCCCTTGCAGTCACTGTTCTTTGTTCCAGTTTCTTTCAGGTATCCTTGGGGGTGGAGAGGCTCTCTCTTTAGCCAGCTGAAGACAAAATGGAGGGGTCTCCCATGGGCTTAAATAGACTTTCTCTTGTGGGTGGAGACCCCCTCCCCTCTCCTATGTAAAGTCCAGCTCCAAGATGGAGTTTTGGAGTCACCTGGGCAAGTCACATGTCCATGCACGACTGAGTTCCTTACCAGCCCAGCCACATTCCTGGGAAAGCCCAGATGTGTATTGGTGTCTCCAAGTTCATTGTTGGCTTAAGTGTTTCCTGATTGGGCACTTACTGAGACAGGAGAACCTTTTTCTTTTACTGGGGTATTGGTTTTCATAACCATTTGTCCCCATAACGAGTGGTACTGGTGGTAATACTGGGAAACTGGAGTATCTAAGGAGATTGCTTGTGAGACTTGCAGTTAGCCAGTGGGGTGAGACTGAAGTCCTCTTAGTCTGGCTGGTTTGGTTTGCCTTAGAGGTGGAAAAAACCCCAGCCTTGGGCTGTAACTGCCCTATTTGAGCAATTTGTCCTGAGTTGGCACTCTCAGTTGGGTTCCGCCAGAACCGCATTGTCACAGTGGCGTAGTCGTGCTTGGATCCACAGAACCAGGTCAATTAAGCTTTGGGTCAGAACCCCACGCTATCCAAATTTGAATTTTGGGATTGAGAGTTTTGTTGGTTAAAGAGCTGCTGCAATGGCTGAGCAAAGAGCATATGAGGGACTTGGGAAAAAAGCCCTGGAAAATTTGTGTTCAGAAAAGAGGATAAGCTTTAGAAAGAAAGCTACAAAGGAAGAATTGAGAAATCTGCTAATAGCCAGTGATCAGGGGGCAAGAGCACAGCCCTTACCTGAGGCTGCAGAAGATGCAGAAAAAATTAGGATGCAAAGGGTGACAAGTAAACTGCAATTTGAGCATGAACAGAAGCTAGCAGATCTTCGAATGCTGGAGAAGCAAAAAATAGCAGAGTTAGAAGAGAGAGCTCGTAAGGGGCGTCTAGAGCTGCTCGCTGCTGAGCAGGAGACTCACAGGATGGAACAGGAGACTCACAGGATGGAACAGGAGACGGCCAGACTTCAGCTCCAAGTAATGGAAGAGCGGAGAAAGTCATCCCCACCTGGTACTCCACTTCCCCCCCGCCATGAGAAAAACTGGGAAAGGATGTGTCCCATTTACAATGATACTGAGGATATAGAGGAGTTTTTGTCTACCTTTGAACGCCTCTGCAATCTGTACCAGATCCCTGAGGGTCAGCGAATGCCTGTCCTGCTAACCAGACTGACTGGAAAAGCCAGGGAGGTGTTTAATGACTTGGGGGAACAAGAAGCATTAAATTATGAGCGGTTTAAGGATTCTGTGTTAAGGCGATTCAAGGTTACTCCTGAATCTTACAGAGTTAAATTTAGAGAGTTTGAAATGCCTAAGGATTGTACTTTTGTAGAATGTGCTCATAAGCTGATGGGTTTTGTTAAAAAGTGGGTTATGGGAGCCAAGGTTCATGGGAGTTTTGAAAAACTGCTGGATTTAATAACTTTGGAACAGTTCTTAGACATTGTGCCTGACAATGTGAGAGCAGCTGTGTGTGACAGGGACCCTGAGTCAGTCCTACGGGCGGCAGAGATTGCGGATGCCCATACCCAAAACAGGGCTCGAGAAGGGTGTAAAACCCCGGGGAAAACTGATCACCATTCTCCCCAGTTCAAGAGGAGGGAAGGATTTAAAAATAAACCTGACTCTTCTAAAGGAGTTCAAGGGGGCCCGGAGGGTAGGAACTCACATCCCCAGCAGGTTACATGCTATCGCTGTGGTATGCTGGGCCACATGAGACCAGACTGCCCGACACTGAAGGGCAGCCCAAAACCAGCAACCCCAAATGCCACGGCCAATGCTAACCCTGTTGTTGTAAACTCACAGGCAAGCCACACAGAGCCCAGCATTGGTGCCCTGTGTGCAAATGCTGTTTCTGTTGTCTCTGAAGGATTTGACCTTAAAACTCACATTAAAGCTAAATATGGGGGAAATAATGCAGAGTTTATTAGCAGTGCAGAAGTGAATGGAGTGAGGTGTATGGCATGGAGGGACACCGCAGCAGATATTACTCTGGTTAAAGCAAGTCTTGTCAGGAAGGAAGATTATTTGCCAGGTGAAGAGGTAACTGTTGTAGCCTTATCTAAGTATTTTGTCAGGGTGCCTTTGGCTAAAATCCACCTGAAATGGAAGGGATTGGAGGGCACCATGGTTGTGGGGGTAAAAGACATAATCCCTAAGGATATTATGATTGGAAATGATATTAAAGCTATGGTCAGTCAAGTTAATACAAACCAGGCACAAGAGAGGATTGATCCTAAGGTTGTGCCTATGGAGGGTTTCTCCAAAAGTTTGTCTTTGGAAAGTAGCTGTTTGGCTGTGAATGAAGTTTCTGAATGTCTATCTAATGTCTCAGAAGTAAATCTGGAATTAGATCAAGCGAAGGGAGAGGAGAACAAGGAGATTTTGGATGAGCCTAGGCAGTCTTGTGAGCTGATGGCTTTATCTAGTCAGCAGTTTGGGAAGGCAAGGAGAGTGGAAGATGAGTGTCCCTATACCTTATCTGTTTCCTGTGCGAAGAATAGTGACAGTGAAGGAAATGTGCCTGTGTCTGTCAGGGGTATTGACTTGCCTATGGAGGAAGCTACCCCAGTCTCCAAGCAGTTGTCTGTGAACAGCCCGGTGTGCTGGGACAAGGGAAATGAAATCCCAAACAGTATGTCTAGTAAAGGAAAATGCGTCTCCAACTCTTTTTTGTCTGTGGAGCAGACAGAAGGTGCCTTTCGGCCTGTGATGGTTGAGAGTAATTTAGTTGTCTCAGAGTTGGTTCTGGATTCAACTAAAGCCCAGGAAGGGAATGGTCCTAAGTTTGCATCTGCTGGGGAGAATGGCCCCGTAACTAGGTTGCATCCAGTTAGTGGCTTAGCAAAATCCCAGAGACCAAACAATTCTGGTGCTTGTATTTTGCCTGTTGCTCATGTGTGGTTGGAGAAGGGTGTAACAACTCTGTCTGATCAGGGTGATACCCTAGCCAGGGCACAAGGAGAGCCGAAAGGTAATTTGGTTGTGTTACCTACGGACAGTTTAACAACTTGTAGCAAAAAGGAAAAATTTCCTAAGCTTGTGTGTGGCAAAGAGAAGGGAAGTATTTCTAACCTTTTATCTAGGAAGTCTATGGGTTCACCTGAAAGGGGATTGTGTAGAGATCTGCCTGATGGGCCAGAGGTGATCATGAATGTAAGTAAGACCCAGACAGAGTCTGTTGTTGCTCAGGAAAGTGTGCCTTTAGAGCAAGCCCTAGGTGAAGAGGGTAAGGGCAGAATTTCTGTGAGGGGTGAATTGCTGCTTAGAAAAGCTCCAGGAGAAAGGAATCCTCATGGTACTCGGTGCAAGCAGTTCCCTGCAATTGAAGGGTGTGAGAGTGATTTAATCAAGGAAGTTTCAGTTCCTAGCAGCCAAAAATTGTCTGTT
>NW_027055795.1:0-7000 GCF_011386835.1 Chrysemys picta bellii
TAATTTTAAATGAAGCTTCTTAAACATTTTAAAAACCTTATTTACTTTACATACAACAGTAGTTCTAGACTTCTAGAAAGAGACCGTCTAAAATCGTTAAAATGTATTACTGGCACGCAAAACCTTAGAGTGAATAAATGAAGACTTGGCACACCACTTCTGAAAGGTTGCCGACCCCTGTTCTAGCCATTGGATCATGTTATACCTTTCTCTGATAGATTGAGGAGCCCTCTATTAAATATTTATTCCCCATGTAGATTCTTATAGTCTCTAATCAAGTCTCTGAACCCTCTTCAGTGTATCAACATCCTTCTTGAATCGCGGGCATCAAAACTGGACACCGTATTCCAGGAGTGGTTGCACTGTTGCCAGCTATAGAGATAAAATAACCTCTCTACTCCTACTTGAGATTCCCCTGTTTGTGCATCCCAGGATTTTATTAGCTCTTTTGGCCACAGCATCACAGTGGGAACTCATGTTCAGCTGACTGAAAAATGATTTGGAGGTTGTGGTGGACAATCACTGCTTCCCAGGATAGAATTCCCCATTCTGTAAGTTTTTGGCTCACTTCCTCCCCCCCCCCCCCCACTGTTTCTAGATGTACACATTTATATTTAGCCATATTAAAAACACTGTTTGCTTGCACCCAGTTTACCAAGCAATCCAGATCACTCTGTCTGAGTGACCTGTCCTCTTCATTGTTTACCATCTGCACATTTTCAGTGACTATTGTTTTCTTCCAGCTTGAGAGAAATAACTATCAAAAATTACACCACCACATTGAGTTCAGGGTGTTCACTGCTCAACTGTGTTGAAAGGGCTTCATTACTCCATGCTTTCGTTACAAGATGCCTGGAAGGACCTTTCATTTCTGTCTCTTGAACTGGTTCTCCTCTGTATTGACTTTGCCGGGGACTGAGGTGAGGCGGACCGGTCTGTAGTTCCCAGGGTTCTCTTTCTTCCCTTTTTTAAATATGGGCATTATATTTGCCTTTTTTCCAATCCTCTGGGACCTCCCCCGATCATAGAATCATAGAAGATCAGGGTTGGAAGGGACCTCAGGAGGTATCTAGTCCAAACCCCTGCTCAAAGCAGAACCAACCCCAACTAAATCATCCCAGCCAGGGCTTCGTCAAGCCTGACCTTACAAACCTCCCTAGGTTACCCATTCCAATGCTTCACCACCCTCCTAGTGAAAAAGTTTTTCCTAATATCCAACCTAAACCTCCCCCACTGTAACTTGAGACCATTGCTCCTTGTTCTGTCATCTGCTACCACTGAGAACAGTCTAGATCCATCCTCTTTGCAACCCCCTTTCAGGTACTTGAAAGCAGCTATCAAATCCCCCCTCATTTTTCTCTTCTGCAGACCAGTTCCCTCAGCCTCTCTTCATAAGTCATGTGCTCCAGCCCCCTAATCATTTTTGTTGCCCTCCGCTGGACTCTTTCCAATTTGTCCACATCCTTCTTGTAGTGTGGGGCCCAAAACTGGACACAGTACTCCAGATGAGGCCTCACGAATACCAAATAGAGGGGAATAATAACATCCCTCGATCTGCTGGCAATGCCCCTACTTCTACAGCCCAAAATGCCGTTAGCCTTCTTGGCAACAAGGGCACACTGTCGACTCATATCCAGCTTCTCGTCCACTGTAACCCCTAGGGCCTAGGTCCTTTTCTGCAGAACGTCTGCCTAGCCACTCGGCTAACTCCAGTGCATGCTTCTGGGATTCCCTCTGGATCTCCGTAGCCGTCTAGTGGTCAGCCTCTTCCTTGGCCCTTTCTGCTTCATCCCTTGCCTTTTCAATTTCCAAAGCTCTTTCATGGGCAGTGCCTCTGCCTCCCTTTTTGCTTTTTCTTCAGCCTCAAATTTGACCATCTGTCTATTGTGTCTTTTGCTTTTTCTTCAGCCTCAAATCTGGCCAATTCTAGCTTCTTTTGTGCGTCCCTTTCTGTCATCTTCCCCTCCCACCCCCACCCCCAGAGTAAGAAAGAAACAAGGAAAACCGGTTTTGTGATTTCTTTTGCCAGTGTTAATTATATGCTAGCTATCACCACTGGACCTTATTCTAACAAAGCCCTTGTTAGAAAAACTTAACCTGTTTGCCTTCAGGTGAAGAGAGAGAAGATCTGTATCTCTCTTCACTGCTTCCCCAGCAGTTCAAAGGAGAGAAAAAAATCTACTGGCTTTTGGTTCCTTTGAATCCCACCTCTGCCACCATGTTATAGGTGTCACCCCCACTCTGAACTTTAGGGTACAGATGTGGAGACCTGCATGAGAACCCCCAAGCTTAATTACCAGCTTAGATCAGTATACTGCCATCACCAAATTGTTTAAACAACCATTTACGAGTTATTTGGGAACTTTGTCTTCCCCCCAAAATATCTCCTTCCCATATACTATAACCCTTCCCTGGGTAGCCTTGAGAGACTTCTCCACCAATTTCCTGGTGAACACTGATCCAAACCCCTTGGATCTTAAAACAAGGAAAAATCAATCAGGTTTTAAAGAACAGACTTTTAATTAAAGAAAAAGGGTGAAAGGAAAACCTCTGTGAGATTAGCATGCCAGCTATTCTCACAGACAACAGATTAAAAAACACAAAGGATTTTCCTCTGGGCAAAAGCCTTAGTTACACAAAAGAAAACCCCAATTTAATTCCCCCTCTTATGCAAAACGAAGTTACAAAAGGAAATAAACATAAGCTAATTTATTCCTTCTCTAATACTCACTACCCTGGTTGATTCCTGGATCTTTTCACTCCTGCACAGAACTTAATGATGAGAACAAAGGAAAAACTTCCCTCCTTCCTCTTGAAAAATCTTGTCCCCCCATTGGTTCCTCTGGTCAGGTGTCAGCTAGGCTAGGTGAACTTCTTAACCCTTTACAGGTACGAGAGGCATTAACCCTTAACTGTCTGTTTATGACAACCACCTTCTGGGTTTGTCAGCAGTGACCTTTGCGGGGCTTTACTCTGCCTTTTTTGGTCCCTGCTGCAGCCACCACTTTCTTAGGACTATTCCTGGACATGGGCATGGTGGCCTTTCTGGGGATCCCGGCAGCTCTAGCCAGCTTCTTGGTGGCTATTTTTCTGCTCAGAGCCACTGGCTGGTTCTTGTGGCTTGTCCTGGGGCCCAGCTACTGCTGGCTGACTGTGAAGGAGCCAAGGTGCTGGTGATCTCTGCTAACCCCTGAGCCCCAACTGGACGTGGTTCTTGTTCTTCTGCACAGCATCGCTCGTGGAGAACAAGGACCTGCAAATGTGCATTCATATTCTATCAATGTTTGAACAAGGAGGAGTCCTATGGTACCTTAAAGACTAACACGTTGATTTGGGCATAAGCTTTCATGGCTGGAACCCACTTTGTCAGATTTGTTAGTCTTTAAGGTGCCACAGGACTCCTCATTGTTTTTGCTGAAACAGACTAACACGGCTCCCCCTCTGAAACTTATCTTTGTTTAATCGATGAAAGCGAACTAGAGCCTCAGAGGACCAGAACTGATTTTAGACGATGGACAGGTTTGCTCGGTGTTTGTACATTTTAACAGGAAAAACGTTGATGTTTAAATTCATTTCACAACCTCATTCAGTGGAACTCCTGAACATACAGGAGATGCTGCTATCAAATCCCCCGCCCCCCCCCCCACTCCTCTCTTCTGCAGACTAAATAAGCCCAGGTCCCTCAGCCTCTCCTTGTACATCATGTGCCCCAGCCCCCTAATAATTTTCCTTGCCCTCCGCTGGAATCTCTCCAATTGTCCACATCCTTTCTCTACTGGGGGGACCAAAACTGGACGCAGTACTCCAGGTGTAGCCTCACCAGTGCCGAATAGAGGGGAATAATCACTTCCCTCGATCTGCTGGCAATGCTCGTACTAGTGCAGCCCAATATGCCGTTAGCCTTCTTGGCAACAAGGGCACACTGCTGACTCAAATACAGCTTCTCATCCACTGTAATCCCCAGGTCCCTTTCTGCAGAACTGCCGCTTAGCCAGTCGTCCCCAGCCTGTAGCAGTGCATGGGATTCTTCCGTCCGAAGTGCAGGACTCTGCACTTGTCCTTGTTGAACATCTGGCTGGGCCTGAGCCCCCTTCGGAGGGCCGATGGGGTTCGGCGGGTCTGTGCTGTGTCCCCTCCTGAGGGTGAGGGAGGACGGTGAACGAGATCCCCGTGTGCAGACGATCTCCTCGCACGGTGGCTGCCAGCGCTCTAGCCCAGCACTGAGTGTCCCAGAGAGGAGCAGGGAGAGGCCAGGCCGGGTTGGGATTTTGGAGCAGTGATGTGGTTGGTGTGGAGGGCAGTTCAGGTCTCCGGATGGCGGAGGTGCTCTGCACCTCTGACCTTGCAGGTGCCTTATCACTAGTGTGCCCCTTTCCCCCCCCCGATTGTGCTCCTCTCCCGTCTGCACTAGCCCCTGGAGGGCCGTGAGCACAGGAGTCAGAGCGGGTCCCTGAGGGTTGGTAGCCTCCTGTCCTGAGCCTCAGAGACCCTTTCCACCACAGAGGCGGCTGGACATTTCATCTCTGTGCTCCCCTCGGGTTGCTACCTGATGCCCCTGCACTAGTGTGTTCCGCTCTCTGCCCTGTGGGACCCCTCTCGTGGGTGGGGTCTGCAGAACCCCGTGCTAAGGGGCTGAGCTGCCGTCCTCAGCAGAGGGACACGCCATCCAGGTGAGCCGATGGGAATTGAGCTCAGTGACCAGGAATGTGCCCTGCACTGAGCTGCCAGCATGGCATGGGCTGGCCTGTGGGGGCAGGTGCTCTGTCTCACACTCCGGCCCCTCTGCAGCTACCTGACTGGGAAAGTGACTTTACAAGAGCATCTCGATGGCCGTGGGGCTGATTGCTGAGGGGAAGCTGCCCGGCCACCTCTCCTCGCGCCGTCCCTGCAGCGCGGCCTGTCGTAGTTCATTGGTGCAGGGGTAAAGCCCTGCTGCACTGGGGAGCGTCACGGACGAACGGCTAGACGACACCGTTGCCAAGGAAAACAAGCGACCTGTTAACCGCACAGTGCCCTGAGCTGAGCAAAGGACCCTGTGCTCCCCCCCGCCCCCCCTGCTGCCACTGACCTACCCCTGCCGGCCCCTCCCAGAGAGTAATGGGGCCATGTGCTTTCATCTGAGCTTATCCGACCCCGTGACATACGTGGGTCAATGTTGCTCCTGCCCCTGTCCCCGCACCTGCTGCTGTTGCAAACAGGCCCCGTTGCGGGGGGCAGGCGAGGGAGGGGAAAGGGAACAGACTGTGTCGGGGAGGGGAGCAACGGGTGGGCAGTACATTGAATCAGCGCAGGCTGTGACTTCACTTTCTGCCCTGTGCTCCGAGCTGCCGAGGGGCCAGATGACGCCCAGCGCCTCTGTGACTACTGGCTGAATGCTGGTAACGTCCCCCTCACACAGATCAGGAGAGTCCTTTTATCCCCCGTTTGTGACAATCGAGAACAAAACCCTGCTACCTGATGGGGCACATGCAGCGGAGCCGGGTGGCTTTGGCGAGGAGCGGTACCGCAACGCCGGCCCTGGGAGACGTTCTCCGCTTAGGACAGTGCACGGTGTGAGCTCTCACCGTGCAGCCTCCACGCTGGAGTAGTTACTCTCAGGAATCGCAGCCATGATGGAATTACATGGCACAGCCCTGGAGGGGAAACTGCCAAAGAAACCCACCGCACTAGCATTCAACTCAGAAAGGGGAACTGCACAGACGTAAGGGGGCTCGTTAAATGGAAATTAAAAACAACATGCCAGGGTGAAATGCCAGCAAAGCGCACGGAGACTGTTTAAAAACACCATGCTAGAGGCTCACACTACATGTATCCCACAAATAAAAAACAAACCAGTGCGAGGATAAAAAAAATGCCCCCAGGGCTAAACAGCCGAGTAAAAGAGGCACTTTGGAAGTCAAATCCTAGTGAGGAAAATACAAAGCAGCATAAACTCTGGCAAGTCAAATGAAAAGTATAATAAGGCCAAAAAAGAACGTGAAGAGCAACTAGCTAAGGCACAACAACTAACAGCAAAGCATTGGTTAAATACATGGGATGCAGGAAGTCTGCCAAACAGTCAGCAAAGCCACTAGGCGATCGAGGCGCTAAAGGAGCACTCCAGGAAGACCAGGCCATTGCGGAGAAACTTCTGTCTTCAGTGCAGAGGATGTGGAGGAAATCCATACGCGCCAGCCCTTCTTTTTAGGTGACAGATGCTAGAATCAAAGAATTATAGACCCATCGGGTTGGAAGGGACTGCAAGGTTCAGGGAGGGAGTTTGGGTGCAGGAGGGGGTTTGGGGTGTAGGCTCTGGGAGGGGGTCTGGGTGCTGGGTGCAGGCTCTGGGGTGGGGCAGAGGGTTGGGGTTAAGAAGGGAGTGCAGAAGGGGGTGCAGGCTCTGGGATGGAGTTTGGGGGTTGGATGCAGGCTCTGGGCTGGGACAGGGGTTAGGGGTGCGGGAGGGGGTTTGGAGGCTGGGTGCAGGCTCTGGGCTGGGACAGGGTGTTGGGGTGCGGGAGGAGGTTTGGGTGCTGGGTGCAGGCTCTGGGCTGGGGGTTGGGGTGTAGGAGGGGGTGCGGGAGGTAGTTTGGGTGCTGGGTGCAGGCTCTGGGGTGGGGCAGAGGGTTGGGGTTAAGAAGGGGGTGCAGAAGGGGGTGCAGGCTCTGGGATGGAGTTTGGGGGTTGGATGCAGGCTCTGGGCTGGGACAGGGGTTAGGGGTGCGGGAGGGGGTTTGGAGGCTGGGTGCAGGCTCTGGGCTGGGACAGAGGGTTGGGGTGCGGGAGGGGGTGTGAGATGGAGTTTGGGTGCTGGGTGCAGGCTCTGGGGTGGGGCAGAGGGTTGGGGTTAAGAAGGGGGTGCAGAAGGGGGTGCAGGCTCTGGGATGGAGTTTGGGGGTTGGATGCAGGCTCTGGGCTGGGACAGGGTGTTGGGGTGCGGGAGGAGGTTTGGGTGCTGGGTGCAGGCTCTGGGCTGGGGGTTGGGGTGCAGGAGGGGGTGCGGGAGGTGGTTTGGGTGCTG
>NW_027055796.1:0-7000 GCF_011386835.1 Chrysemys picta bellii
CTCTCACTCACCGCTGTCTTCTCCACCAGCGCCGCTTTGGAGCAGGGCCATTCCAGGCTGTCCGGCCACCCTTCTGTGCGGTGAAGCAGATCGGAGCTGGGGGTGGAGGGGTGGTGGGAGACGATGCTTCATAGAGTTTCATAGAGCTTAAGGCCAGAAGGCACCATTAGATCATCTCATCTTACCTCCTGAATGTTCCAGGCCATTAAATTTCACCAACCTATAGTCTGAGTCTCTCACTGTAGGTCATTTTCTCCAGCTCTCATATCATTAGTGTGACTCTTTTCTGCACCCTCTCCAATTTAACACCATCCTTTTAAAACACAGACACCAGAACTGGCTGTCACTATTCCATCATCTCTCTCACCAGTGCTATAGAGAGAGGTAAGATCCCCTCCCTGCTCCTACTCATTACTGCCCTATTTACGCATCTGGGCAAGGGGGACCTAGCCATGGAGGTAGAGGAGGACTTGGCCTTGCCCTCCTCCTCCTCATCCAAGTCATCCTCTTCCGCTTTCTTGTCCATGACCACGTGCTCCATTCCTATGGCCAGGTCCTCCCCCTCCTTCTCTTCTTCCCCCTGCATCGGCACATCCCTGTCCTCCTCTATTCCTGGTCCTCCTAGTCTATAGCCAGGTCCTCTTCCTCCTCTTCTGCCTCTTCTTCTTCCCCCTGCATGGCCACATCCTCCTCCTTCTCTTCTGTGGCCAGCTCCTCTTCCTCCTGCTCCTTCTCTGTGGCCAGGTTCTCCTCCTCCTTTTCCTCCTTCTTGTCCTCTCTGGCCAGGTCGTCCCCCTCCTCCACTCCCTCCTCTATGGCCAGGTCCTCCCTCTTCTTCTCCGTGGCCAGGTTCTCCTCCTCCTTTTCCTCCTTCTCGTTTTCCTCTCTGGCCAGGTCCTCTTGCTCCTCCTCCTCCATGGCCAGGTCCACTTCCTTCTCCTCTTCCCCCTGCATCGGCACATCCTCCTCCTCCTCCATTCCTGGGTCCTCCTAGTCTATAGCCAGGTCCTCTACCTCCTCTTCCACCTCTTTTTCTTCCCCCCTGCATAGCCACATCCTCCTCCTTCTCCTCTGTTGCCAAGTCCTCTTCCTCCTGCTCCTTCTCCGTGGCCAAGTCCTAATCCTCTTCCACTTCTTTTTCCTCCGTAGCCAGTACCCCCCTCTTCCTTCTCTTCTTTCTCCGGCATGGCCACATCCTTGTCCTCCTCTATTAGCAGGTCCTCTTCCTTCTCCTCCTCCTGGTCCAGGTCCTCCTTGTCCTCCTCTGTGGCGTGGTCCTTCTCCATGGCCAGGTCCTCCTCTTCCTCCTCTGTAGCCAGGTTCTCCTCCTCTTCCACCTGCTCCATGGCCAGGTGCTCCACTGCCATGGCCAGGTCCTCCTCCTCTTCCTCCATAGGCAGGTGCTCCTCTTCCTCCTCTTCCTGCTCCATGGCCAGGTCCTTCTCTTCTTCCTTTTGCTCCATGATCAGGTGTTCCTCCAACAGGGCCACGTCCTTCTCTTCCTCTTCCTTTACCTTCTTCTTCCTCCTCCTTCTCTGTGGTCAAGTCCTATTCCTCTTCTATGGAGATCTCCTCCTCCTCCTCCTCTGCAGACAGGTTCTCCTCCTCCTCCTCCTCCTCCTCCTCCTCTTCTTCCTCTTCTGCAGACACGTTCTCCTCCTCCTCCTCCTCTTCTTCCTCTTCTGCAGACACGTTCTCCTCCTCCTCCTCCTCTTCTTCCTCTTCTGCAGACACATTCTCCTCCTCCTCCTTCTTCACTGTGTCCAGGTCTTTCTCCTCCTCTGTGGTCATGTCCTCCTCCTCTTCTATGGCTAGGTCCTCCACCTCCTCCTCTTTTTCTGTGGTCAGGACTTCCTCTTCCTGCTTCTCCTCCTCCTGTGTCTCTAGGTCTTCCTTCTCTTCCTCTCCTTCTGTGGCCAGATCTTCACCCTCCTCTGCCTTTTCCTCAGGGGCAAGGTCCTTCTTCTCTGACTGGTCCGTGGGGGTCTCTGCGTCAGAGAGACAAGGGCAGAGGGTGACTCTTGCTGGGGAGTGGGGAAGAGGAAGGACAGGGGTGTGAAGGGATGGGGAGAGAAGATTTAATGTTTCCCCCTCCCATGTAAGCACCCAAAGGCAGAGAGATTCCCCACACTGCCCCTCTCACAGACCCCTCAGCGCCAGGGCCCCATGGCAGAGAGATCCCCACACTGCCCATCTCACAGACCCCTTAGCCCCAGGCCCCAGGGCAGACAGATCCCCACACTGCCCCTCTCACAGACCCCTCAGCGCCAGGGCCTCATGGCAGAGAGATCCCCACACTGCCCCTCCCACAGACCCCTCAGCCCTATGGCCCCATAACAGATGAGGCCCTTCACTGTCCCATCCTTCCTGGGAGTTGCCCCAAAGCATTAGGGACCCACTTCCCAGCAGCTCCCCCCATGCCCCACTGCAGGGGCGGCTCTGTGACTCCCGCTGACGTCATTGGGCTCACGTGGCTCAGGCCAGACCCCTGGGCAGGGATCTCCCCAATGACTCTGACAGAGTGACTGGGTGTTAATGGCCTCTTGCTCCTCCCCATGCCCAGGGGGTCTCCGCACCTGCAGTGGAGGAGCACTCGGCCTCCGTGTTGCAGGGAGCCTCCAGGGAATGGCTGCTCTCCCCTCCGGCACCAGTTGAGCTGCTGGGGCAGCGATCCCCCAGCTCCTGCCCTGGGGATGCCTCCTGCTGGCCCACGCGGCTGGGCTGAGGGCTGGCCTTCCAGCAGAAGCAAACCCAGAGCTGCACTGCCTGGCTCCTCTCATGGGCTGTGTCCTGCCTGCCCAGACTGAACGTGGGCCACCTCCATCTCGGCCTGGATGTCGTCTCTCTCCGCTCGGCACCAGCCCCGGGAGCTGGTTTCCTCCTGGTGAGCAAGGCCGAGCAGGTCCATCTCCTGGGGTGGCCGGGAGATGCTTCCCATGCCATGGGGATGGAGGGGTGGCTCTCTGTCTGGGGATGCTGGCAGCTGCCCCGCTCTGGCTCCGGGGCCACCTGCGGAGCCTTTCTCCTGAGAATCCTCCTCAGCACGTCCATCCTGGAACTGAGCAGGGAGCAGCCGTGAGTCTGGGGCAACGCAGCTTCTCACCAATGGGCCTGTCTGCCCCCCAGCTGGGGCGACTCCCTCTCATCCCACGCGCCCCAGGGGGCACCTGGACTGGGCTCTGCACACACTGGCAGGGCTCACCATGCAGGTTGCTCCCAAAGCTCCCCCGGTGTTGGGACCCCCAGGGAATCTCATCCCTTAGAGCAATGGGGTCACTGACAGAAACCTGTAGTCAGTCTGGACAGGCATCGTCCTCCTGTAGCCCCGGGCCACACCCCCTCCCCGGCCTGAGAAGGCAGAGAACCCAGGTGTCCAGGCTTCACTCCTGAGCCAGTGGCAACATGAGACAGGTGCCCCCATTCCCCAACCCCAGCTCAGCAGCTACCAGATCGGGGACACCCTGACATCAGCCCCCCACTCCTACCCCCGCTCTGCACAGCAGACAGTGGGCAGGCAGCTTAGTCGGGGCAGCTCCAGGGGGGCGGGGGCCAGGAGGTGGGAGCAGCAGTGGAGCAGCGTGGTGGGAGGAGGGGCACCCTTGCCCCAGAGGCACACAGTGGCACCCCCCTGAGTACGGTGCCCTGGTGTGCAATTAATTCTCGTAACAAAAAACAATGCACTAACTTGGTTTGAGCTAATCACATGCATTAACTGCAATTAATTGATAGCCCTAATTATTAGTTTTGATTACAAATATTTGTACTGTAAAAAAAAAACGATAGTGCAATCTACAAGTTGAAGCATGAAGTGGCATACAAATGTTTAGCATAACTGGCACGTAAATTCCTTGCAACGCCGGCTACACTAGTGCCATGCAAATGCCTGTTCTCGCTGTCAGGTGATATTGTCAATAAGAAGTGGGCAGCATTATCTCCTGGAAATGTAAATAAACTTGTTTGTCTTTGCGATTGGCTGAACAAGAAGTAAGACTGAGTGGAAATGTGGGCTCTAAAGTTGTACATTGGTTTGTTGACCTCAGGAGGCATCTAGTCCAACCCCCTGCTCAAAGCAGGACCAACACCAAGGCCTTTGTCAAGCCAGGCCTTAAAAATCTCTACGGAAGGAGATTCCACCACCTCCCTAGGGAACCCATTCCAGTGCTTCACCACCCTCCTAGTGAAACAGTGTTTCCTAATATCCAACCTAGACCTCCCCCACTGCAACTTGAAATCATTACTTCTTGTTCTGTCATCTGCCACCACTGAGAATAGCCGAGCTCCATCCTCTTTGGACTCTCCTTTCAGGTTGTTGAAGGCTGAGGTCCAATCCCCCCTCACTCTTCTCTTCTGCAGACTAAATAACCCCAGTTCCCTCAGCCTCTCCTCATAAATCATGTGCCCCAGCCCCCTGATCAGTTTTGTTGCCCTCTACTGGACTCTCTCCAATTTGTCCACATCCCTTCTGTAGTGGGGGGCTCAAAACTGGACAAAATACTCCAGATGTGGCCTCACCAGTGCCGAATAGAGGGGAAAGATCACGTCCCTACATCTGCTGGCAATGCTCCTACTAATGCAGCCCAATATGCCGTTAGCCTTCTTGGCAACAAGGGCACACTGCTGACTCATATCCAGCTTCTCGTCCACTGTAATCCCCCTGTCCTTTTCTGCAGAACTGCTGCTTAGCCAGTCGGTCCCCAGCCTGTAGCGGTGCATGGGATTCTTCCGACCTAAGTGCAGGACTCTCTTGACATCTGTTGACTCCACCCCAGGGGGCCCCTCCTAGTGCCTGAGTCACAAGGGCTACTGTGCCCTGGGGAAGTGTTTAGTGCCCAATAACAGACTAGGATCATCGTCCAGGCACAAGGGGTACAAATCTATCACAATCCCCCCAGGAACAACACAACAAGTGAGGGAGCTTATTGGGCAGAGGGAAGAAAGGCCTGTGCTAAGGAAAGAACAGGAGCAACTAGACTAATAACCCATCAACAATAACAGCATTTACAAGGGGCCCCACCCCCCCACAACCAGCTCCCTCCCAGCCCCTGTGCAGCAGAATGGGAGTTGAGTATCAGTTCTCTAGGGGCTGATGCCGCCCTGTAGTCCATTGTCTACAGCCAAGCTCTAAGATATAACCACATTTGCTCCAATCCCTCAGATAGAGACAAGCACCTACAAGATCTCTATCAAGCATTCTTAAAACTACAATACCCACCTGCTGCAGTGAAAAAACAGTTTGACAGAGCCAGACGAGTACCGACAAGTCACCTCCTACAAGACAGGCCCAACAAAGAAAATAACAGAACACCACTAGCTGTCACCTTCAGCCCCCAACTAAAACCTCTCCAGCGCAGCACCAGAGATCTACAACCTATCCTGAAAGATGATCCCTCACTCTCACTGATCTTGGGAGACAGACCTGTCCTCGCTTACAGACAACCCCCCAACCTAAAGCAAATACTCACCAGCAACCACACATCACTGAACAAAAACACTGACCCAGGAACCTATCCTTATAACAAAGCCCGATGCCAACTCTGTCCACATATCTATTCAAGTGACATCATCATAGGACCTAATCACATCAGCCATACCATCAGGGGCTCCTTCACCTGCACATCTACCAATGTGATATATGCCATCATGTGCCAGCAATGCCCCTCTGCCATGTACATTGGCCAAACCGGACAGTCTCTATGCAAAAGAATTAATGGACACAAATCTGACATCAGGAATCATAATACTCAAAAACCAGTGGGAGAACACTTTAACCTGTCTGGTCATTCAGTGACAGACCTGCGGGTGGCTATCTTACAACAGAAAAACTTCAAAAACAGACTCCAACAAGAGACTGCTGAGCTGGAATTGATATGCAAACTAGACACAATCAACTCAGGATTGAATAAGGACTGGGAATGGCTGAGCCATTACAAACATTGAATCTATCTCCCCTTGTAAGTATTCTCACACTTCTTATCAAACTGTCTGTACTGGCTATCTTGATTATCACTTCAAAAGTTTTTTTCTTTCTCTTACTTAATTGGCCTCTCAGAGTTGGTAAGACAACTCCCACCTGTTTATGCTCTCTGTATGTGTGTATATATATCTCCTCAATATTTATTCCACTCTATATGCATCCGAAGAAGTGGGCTGTAGTCCACGAAAGCTTATGCTCTAATAAATTTGTTAGTCTCTACGGTGTCACAAGTACTCCTGTTCTTTTTGCGGATACAGACTAACACGGCTGCTACTCTGAAACCTGTATTCCTTGGCCGGCTTGAAATTCACAAGGAAAACAAGCACACGTGGGGATTCTTACCAGGTCTTCGGTCTCAGTGTCAATGGGCACCTCCCAGGCTGTGATGCGTCTCCCTCCGTTCCACTCCACCAGCAGCCAGCAACCGAATGTAAACCGAGCCCTTTGTCTCCGAGCGCTGGCTTCTGATTGGCTCTGGTGGTCGCTCCCCGCGTGTTCCGTCTCCGCCTGGCATTCCGGGCATTCTGGGAAGCTGGATCCTGAGCTCCGCAGCCATTGCAGTGGTGGATCAATGTACAGGGGGCCCATGCCCAGGGGCCTCGGGCAACTTGGGGGACCCTGGGAAAATCTCCTGATGCTCGGGCAGGATGATTTCGCTGCTACGTCCTCTCTTCTGCCGGCCATGTTGGCCGTGCTTGGGGTAAGGCTTCTTGGATGAGCCGGTGGGGGATCAGTTAGTGAGTGCGGCTGGGGGAGCAGCAACAGATGCTACCTCCCTCTTCTGCTTGTTTTCTTTGCTGCTGCCCATGACTTCTCACCATCACTGGTGACGGGCCCCCTCTGCATCCTCCCAGGCCTGTCCGGGCAGCCAGGGCTAGGTGGCGAAGGAAGATGGGGAGTATTGCCTCCTGTGGTGTCTCCCCCAGCCCCAAGCTGCGTGGGAATCAGTGGTGATGGACTTGGGGGGGCCGGGGGCCAGGGCCAACCCACTTATTGAAGGGGATAGAATCATAGAATCATAGCATA
>NW_027055797.1:0-7000 GCF_011386835.1 Chrysemys picta bellii
CGGTCATCAGGCTGAGCAGGGCTGACTTTGTCAGCTCCTTGGAGTTAGATGACTGGATTAATGAGCACTAGATCAGCATAATAAGTAGAAAAGCATATGCTTGTCCAAAAAGCCCCTGACAGATTGCAGCCTGCAGTGGTCTAAAGATGTACAGAGCAACTTGGCACCACATCAGCCAGTAAACCGATTGCCCATTGAGCTGGAAATACAGACGTATCAACTGCAAAATGGAACATGCAAAAACAGCAAAAAAAATCTGTTTTTTGAGCAATACAACACTGGCAACTGCACTGCCAAGGTCACCCAGCGTCCCTGGTCTTACCCCACTGGGCCCAGAGCTGCAACTCCTCCTGTATTTTTATAGCACCTTTTATCCCCAAATGCGTTCCATCCCTACAAAAAGAGCACTGCTGAAATGCAGCCACATCTGGGGGTCAGGGTAACAGCTGACTGGCTAAGCAGCAGATTGTAGAACAGGGAAGGCTGGGGGAAGGGATATTTCTCTAAGGACTTCCAAGGAAAACCTCATCCTCTTGCAGAAAAAACTCTCTCTGGCAGGTCCTGCTGCTCTAAGAACTCACCTTGAAGCCCCACACAGAATACTGTACGGTGTATGGAGCTCAGCTTCTCCAGCTATCTGCCGCCAATAGCAGGCTCACTGGAAATAACTACAGCAGGGAGCTTAGAGGCCGTCATAGAGTGAAGGGCTGGGCCCATGCTGTCATTTACCAAAGAGTCCTGGAGAGTTCACACCAGGTGGTCCAGTCCCCACAGCCATCCGCTCCTGCACTCCATGGCTCTCAGTGTGGCAGTGAGGATCATATGCATACAAAAGAGCCATGCCTGGGCAAAGCAGCTAACTTTGGGCCCATTCCTGCTCCAGCTGGACTCAGCAGCAAAGCTCCAATTGGTTTCAATGGCAGCAGGATCAGACCCAGTGGATTCACCCCTGCCCCAACCCTCCAGATACAGCCTTTCTCCGCTGACATTCCTTAGCCAAAATCCGCTCCTGCTCATGTTTTTAGACTAGAAATGTCTCCTACAACAGCACTTTAATGTACACTAATGTAGGAAACTGCACTGCCTGGCTTCCTACCCCTCAGTCACCTAGGCCCTAACATTCAGAGCTGAGCTACATTTCAAATATATTGATTTCAGTTACAATACAGAATGCAAAGTGTACAGTGCTCACCTTATGTTACTTTTGATTACAAATATTTGCATTGTAAACAGATAAAAGAAATAGTAGTTTTCAATTCACCTCATACAAGTACTGTAGTGCAATTTCTTTATTGTGAAAGTGCAACTTACAAATGTAGAATTTTTTTTTTACATAACTGCACAAAACAATGTAACATTTTAGAGCCTACAAGTCAAAGCATGAAAGGCCATGCAAATGTTTAGACTATCTGGTATGTAAATACCTTGCAACATTAGCTACAACAGTGCCATATGAACGCCAGTTCTCACTTTCAAGTGACATTGTAAATAAGAAGCAGGCAGCATTATCTCCCGTAAATGTAAACAAACTTGTTTGTCTAGAGTTTCGCTGAACAAGAAGTAGGACTGAATGGACTGAAATTAATCTAGTTAATTTGTTTTGCGTTAATCGCTTGCGTTAACTGAGACTAATCGACAGCCGTAGTCCTAAGCGTGGCAAATGATCTGGTCAAAAAGGTGAATGTAGCTGAGCAATATCCCCAACAATGCAATCCCTTTCCAAAAGGGGAATTACACAAACAGGAGGCTAGTTAGCTGGCAATAAAAAGGATCAGTCACAGGGTGAAGTGTCTGCATGCTGCGTAGAAATTCTTTAAAAGGTTCATGAGTGTTGGGCTGGGCAGCTGAGTGAGCAAGCAAGCAAGCAGCTGGCGGGCAGTGATCCAGCCTGTCTCTGCTTCATCTCTGCTTCATTTCCAGAGACTTGGAGGTGGGTCCAGCTGACAGGGTGGGAGGTGTTGGGCGGGAAAGGTCACTGAAGAGGCTGGTGCTGACTGGGCAGGTGGTGTTGGGAGGGAAAGCCCAGAGGTGGGTGGTGCTGACTGGGTATGAGGCGCTGGATGGGAAAATCTTTGAGGGGCTGGCACTGACTGGGCAGGAGGAGTTGGGAGGGAAAGCCCAGAGGTAGGTTTTGCTGATTGGGCAGGAGGTGGTGGGCGGGGAAATCACTGAGGCAGCTCGCGCTGATTCGGTAGGCAGTGCTGGGCAGGAAAAGTCACTGAGGGGGGGCTGGCGCTGACTGGGCAGGAGGCTCTGAGTGGGAAAATCACTGAGGTGGCTCTTGCTGACTGGGTAGGAGAAGTTGGGAGGGAAAGTCCGGAGGTTGGTTTTGCTGACTGGGTGGGAGGAGTTGGGCTGGAAAATCACTGAGGGGGTTGGCGCTGACTAGGTAGGAGGTGTTGAGCGGGAAAAGTCACTGCAGGTGACTGGCGCTGACAGGGTAGGAGGCGCTGGGCGCAGAGCTGGCTTTAGGAAGTGCGGGGCCCGATTCAAACAGTTTTGACGGGGCCCCGGCAGGGATGACTGAAAAACAAAAAAAAACACTTAAAAAAACATGTGGGGCTTGTTCTCACCGGGCGGCACTCGTAGTCTTCGGCGGTTTGTCCTTCACTCGCTCCGGGTCTTTGGTGGCACTGAAGGACCTGCTGCCGAAGTGCTGCTGAAGACCCAGAGCGAGTGAAGGACCCGCCGCTGAAGTGCCGCCAAAGACCCGGAGAGCTACCGGCTGAGTAAAATTTAAAAAGGAGCCTCTAGCCAGGGAAGGGATTCTCGGCCACTGGGCACGGGGCCCTCTTAGGCGCGGGGCCCGATTTGGGAGAATTGGTGGAATTGGCCTAAAGCCGGCCCTGGCTGGGCGGGAAAATCACTGAGGCACCTTGCACTGACTGGGTAGGAGGCGCTGGGCGGGAAAAGTCACTGAGGTGGCTGGTGCTGACTGGGCAGAAAATGTTGGGAGGGAAAGTACAGAGGTGGGTCGTGCTGACTGGGTATTAGGCACTGGATGGGAAAATCTTTGAGGGGCTGGCACTGACTAGGCAGGAGTCTCAGAGTGGGATAATCACTGTGGTGGCTCTTGCTGACTGGGTAGGAGGTGTTGGGAGGGAAAGCCCTGAGGTGGGTTTTGCTGACTGGGTGAGAGGTGTTGGGCTGGAAAATCACTGAGAGGGCTGGTGCTGACTAGGTAGGAAGCGCTGGGCGTGAAAGCCCTGAGGTGGGTTTTGCTGATGGGGGAGGAGGTGCTGGGCAGGAAAATCACTGGAGGTGCCTCGCGCTGACAGGGTAGGAGGCGCTGGGCGGGAAAATCACTGAGGCGGCTGGAGCTGACTGGGTAGGAGGTGTTGGGAGGGAAAGCCCAGAGGTTGGTTTTGCTGACTGGGTGGGAGGAGTTGGGCTGGAAAATCATTCAGGGGGTTTGTGCTGACTAGGTAGGAGGTGCTGAGCGGGAAAAGTCACTGGAGGTGACTGGCACTGACAGGGTAGGAGCTGCTGGGCAGGAAAGCCCTGAGGTGGGTTTTGCTGATTGGGCAGAAGGTGCTGGGCAGGAAAATCACTGGAGGTGGCTCACGCTGACAGGGTAGGAGGTGCGGGGTGGGAAAAGTCACTGGAGGTGACTGGTGCTGACAGGGTAGGAGGCACTGGGCGGGAAAATCACTGAGGCGGCTGGCCCTGACTGGCTAGGAGGAGTTGGGAGGGAAAGCCCAGAGGTGGGTTGCACTAATTGAGCAAGAGCCGTGGGGCAGGAAAATCGCTGAGGCAGCTCGTGCTGATTCGGTAGGAGGTGCTGGGTGGGAAAAGTCAGTGAGGGGGCTGGCACTGACAGGGTAGGAGGCTCTGAGTGGGAAAAATCACTGAGGCGGCTGGCCCTGACTGGTAGGAGGAGTTGGGAGGGAAAGCACAGAGGTAAGTTTTGCTGATTGGGCAGGAGGTGGTGGGCGGGGAAATCACTGAGGCACCTTGCAGTGACTGGGTAGGAGGTGCTGGGCGGGAAAAGTCACTGAGGTGGCTGGCGCTGACTGGGCAGAAGATGTTGGGAGGGAAAGTACAGAGGTGGGTCGTGCTGACTGGGTATTAGGCGCTGGATGGGAAAATCTTTGAGGGGCTGGCACTGACTGGGCAGGAGTCTCTGAGTGGGAAAATCACTGAGGTGGCTCTTGCTGACTGGGTAGGAGGTGTTGGGAGGGAAAGCCCAGAGGTGGGTTTTGCTGATTGAGCAGGAGCCGCGGGGCAGGAAAATCACTGAGGCACCTCGCGCTGATTCGGTAGGCGGTGCTGGGCAGGAAAAGTCACTGAGGGGGCTCTTGCTGACTGGGCAGGGAGAGTTGGGAGGGAAAGCCCAGAGGTTGGTTTTGCTGATTGGGTGGGAGGTGTTGGGCTGGAAAATCACTGATGGGGTTGGCGCTGACTACGTAAGAGGTGCTGAGCGGGAAAAGTCACTGAGGTGGCTGGTGCTGACTGGGCAGAAGATGTTGGGAGGGAAAGTATAGAGGTGGGTCGTGCTGACTGGGTATGAGGCGCTGGATGGGAAAATCTTTGAGGTGCTGGCACTGACTGGGCAGGAGTTTCTGAGTGGGAAAATCACTGTGGTGGCTCTTGCTGACAGGGTTGGAGGTGTTGGGAGGGAAAGCCCAGAGGTGGGTTTTGCTGACTGGGTGAGAGGTATTGGGCTGGAAAATCACTGAGGGGGCTGGTGCTGACTAGGTAGGAAGCGCTGGGCTTGAAAGCCCTGAGGTGGGTTTTG
Source organism: Chrysemys picta bellii (assembly GCF_011386835.1). Taxonomy (NCBI): domain Eukaryota; kingdom Metazoa; phylum Chordata; order Testudines; family Emydidae; genus Chrysemys; species Chrysemys picta. Next base: position 4,739 of record NW_027055797.1, read on the forward strand.
CTGATTGGGGAGGAGGTGCTGGGCAGGAAAATCACTGAGGCAGCTCACGCTGATAGGGTAGGAGGCGCAGGGCAGGAAAAGTCTGTGAGGGGGTTGGTGCTGACTGGGTAGGAGGTGTTGGGAGGGAAAGCCCAGAGGTGGGTTTTGCTGACTGGGTGGGAGGAGTTGGGCTGGAAAATCACTCAGGGGGTTTGTGCTGACTAGGTAGGAGGTGCTGAGCGGGAAAAGTCACTGCAGGTGACTGGCGCTGACAGGGTAGGAGGCGCTGGGCGGGAAAATCACTGAGGCGGCTGACCCTGACTGGGTAGGAGGAGTTGGGAGGGAAAGCACAGAGGTAGGTTTTGCGGATTGGGCAGGAGATGGTGGGCGGGGAAATCACTGAGGTGGCTGGCCCTGACTGGGCAGAAGATGTTGGGAGGGAAAGTACAGAGGTGGCTCGTGCTGACTGGGTATGAGGCACTGGATGGGAAAATCTTTGAGGTGCTGGCACTGACTGGGCAGGAGTTTCTGAGTGGGAAAATCACTGTGGTGGCTCTTGCTGACAGGGTTGGAGGTGTTGGGAGGGAAAGCCCAGAGGTGGGTTGCGCTGATTGAGCAGGAGCCGCGGGGCAGGAAAATCACTGAGGCAGCTCGCGCTGATTCGGTAGGCGGTGCTGGGCGGGAAAAGTCACTGAGGGGGCGCTGGCGCTGACTGGGCAGGAGGCTCTGAGTGGGAAAATCACTGAGGTGGCTCTTGCTGACTGGGTAGGAGGAGTTGGGAGGGAAAGCCCAGAGGTTGGTTTTGCTGACTGGGTGGGAGGTGTTGGGCTGGAAAATCACTCAGGGGGTTGGCGCTGACTACGTAGGAGGTGCTGAGCGGGAAAAGTCACTGAGGTGGCTGGCGCTGACTGGGCAGAAGATGTTGGGAGGGAAAGTACAGAGGTGGGTCGTGCTGACTGGGTATGAGGCGCTGGATGGGAAAATCTTTGAGGTGCTGGCACTGACTGGGCAGGAGTTTCTGAGTGGGAAAATCACTGTGGTGGCTCTTGCTGACAGGGTTGGAGGTGTTGGGAGGGAAAGCCCAGAGGTGGGTTTTGCTGACTGGGTGAGAGGTATTGGGCTGGAAAATCACTGAGGGGGCTGGTGCTGACTAGGTAGGAAGCGCTGGGCTTGAAAGCCCTGAGGTGGGTTTTGCTGATTGGGGAGGAGGTGCTGGGCAGGAAAATCACTGAGGCAGCTCACGCTGATAGGGTAGGAGGCGCAGGGCAGGAAAAGTCTGTGAGGGGGTTGGTGCTGACTGGGTAGGAGGTGTTGGGAGGGAAAGCCCAGAGGTTGGTTTTGCTGACTGGGTGGGAGGAGTTGGGCTGGAAAATCACTCAGGGGGTTTGTGCTGACTAGGTAGGAGGTGCTGAGCGGGAAAAGTCACTGCAGGTGACTGGCGCTGACAGGGTAGGAGGCGCTGGGTGGGAAAATCACTGAGGCGGCTGGCCCTGACTGGGTAGGAGGAGTTGGGAGGGAAAGCACAGAGGTAGGTTTTGCTGATTGGGCAGGAGATGGTGGGCGGGGAAATCACTGAGGCACCTTGCACTGACTGGGTGGGAGGAGCTGGGCGTGAAAAGTCACTGAGGTGGCTGGCCCTGACTGGGCAGGAGATGTTGGGAGGGAAAGTACAGAGGTGGCTCGTGCTGACTGGGTATGAGGTGCTGGATGGGAAAATCTTTGAGGGGCTGGCACTGACAGGGTAGGAGGCTCTGAGTGAGAAAAATCACTGAGGCGGCTGGCCCTGACTGGTAGGAGGAGTTGGGAGGGAAAGCCCAGAGGTAGGTTTTGCTGATTGGGCAGGAGGTGGTGGGCGGGGAAATCACTGAGGCACCTTGCAGTGACTGGGTAGGAGGTGCTGGGCGGGAAAAGTCACTGAGGTGGCTGGCCCTGACTGGGCAGAAGATGTTGGGAGGGAAAGTACAGAGGTGGCTCGTGCTGACTGGGTATGAGGCACTGGATGGGAAAATCTTTGAGGGGCTGGCACTGACTGGGCAGGAGTCTCTGAGTGGGAAAATCACTGAGGTGGCTCTTGCTGACTGGGTCGGAGGTGTTGGGAGGGAAAGCCCAGAGGTGCGTTGCGCTGATTGAGCAGGAGCCGCGGGGCAGGAAAATCACTGAGGCAGCTCGCGCTGATTCGGTAGGCGGTGCTGGGCGGGAAAACTCACTGAGGGGGCGCTGGCGCTGACTGGGTAGGAGGCTCTGAGTGGGAAAATCACTGAGGTGGCTCTTGCTGACTGGGTA
>NW_027055799.1:0-5000 GCF_011386835.1 Chrysemys picta bellii
CCGGCCCCTACAAACAAACACAAACACACACACAAGGACAGATGCAAATACAGGTACTTTCTCCTCCAATGAGAACTCCCTCTCAAACTCCCCTGTTTGCCACCGCTGCTCGCAGCTGTACCGCTGCCTGGCTGGGCAACCCCGCTGGGCGTCCGCTTTTCTGGGCCCCTTAATCAGCCAGGCCCCGCCCCCTACTCAGGGCTCGGCGTCGTCCCAGCCCCCAGCCCCTGCCGGCCCCTACAAACAAAAACACAGACACACACACACAAGGACAGATGCAAATACAGGTACCTTCTCCTCCAATGAGAACTCCCTCTCAAACTCCGCTGTTTGCCGCCGCTGCTCGCAGCTGTACCGCTGCCTGGCTGGGCGGCCGCTTTTATGGGCCCCTTAATCAGCCAGGCGCCGCCCCCTACTCAGGGCTCGGCGTCATCCCAGCCCCCAGCCCCTGCCGGCCCCTACAAACAAACACACACACACACACACACACACACACAAGGACAGATGCAAATACAGGTACCTTCTCCTCCAATGAGAACTCCCTCTCAAACTCCCCTGTTTTCCGCCGCTGCTCGCAGCTGTACCGCTTTCTGGCTGGGCGGCCGCTTTTCTGGGCCCCTTAATCAGCCAGGCCCCGCCCCCTACTCAGGGCTCGGCGTCGTCCCAGCCTCCAGCCCCTGCCGGCGCCTACAAACAAACACACACACACACACACACACACAAGGACAGATGCAAATACAGGTACCTTCTCCTCCAATGAGAACTCCCTCTCAAACTCCCCTGTTTGCCGCCGCTGCTCGCAGCTGTACCGCTCGCTGGCTGGGCGGCCGCTTTTATGGGCCCCTTAATCAGCCAGGCCCCGCCCCCTACTCAGGGCTCGGCGTCGTTCCATCCCCCAGCCCCTGCCGGCCCCTACAAACAAACACACACACACACACACAAGGACAGATGCAAATACAGGTACCTTCTCCTCCAATGAGAACTCCCTCTCAAACTCCCCTGTTTGCCACCGCTGCTCGCAGCTGTACCGCTGCCTGCCCGGGCGGCCGCTTTTATGGGCCCCTTAATCAGCCAGGCCCCGCCCCCTACTCAGGGCTCGGCGTCGTCCCAGCCCCCAGCCCCTGCCGGCCCCTACAAACAAACACACACACACAAGGACAGATGCAAATACAGGTACCTTCTCCTCCAATGAGAACTCCCTCTCAAACTCCCCTGTTTGCCGCCGCTGCTCGCAGCTGTACCGCTGGCTGGCTGGGCGGCCGCTTTTCTGGGCCCCTTAATCAGCCAGGCCCCGCCCTCTACTCAGGGCTCGGCGTCGTCCCAGCCCCCAGCCCCTGCCGGCCCCTACAAACAAACACACACACACACACACACACACACAAACACAAACACACACACAAGGACAGATGCAAATACAGGTACCTTCTCCTCCAATGAGAACTCCCTCTCAAACTCCCCTGTTTGCCGCCGCTGCTCGCAGCAGTACCGCTGCCTGGCTGGGCGGCCGCTTTTCTGGGCCCCTTAATTAGCCAGGCCCCGCCCCCTACTCAGGGCTCGGCGTCGTCCGAGCCCCCAGCCCCTGCCGGCCCCTACAAACAAACACAAACACACACACAAGGACAGATGCAAATACAGGTACTTTCTCCTCCAATGAGAACTCCCTCTCAAACTCCCCTGTTTGCCACCGCTGCTCGCAGCTGTACCGCTGCCTGGCTGGGCAACCCCGCTGGGCGTCCGCTTTTCTGGGCCCCTTAATCAGCCAGGCCCCGCCCCCTACTCAGGGCTCGGCGTCGTCCCAGCCCCCAGCCCCTGCCGGCCCCTACAAACAAACACACACACACACACACACACACACACACAAGGACAGATGCAAATACAGGTACCTTCTCCTCCAATGAGAACTCCCTCTCAAACTCCCCTGTTTGCCGCCGCTGCTCGCAGCTGTACCGCTGCCTCGCTCGGCGGCCGCTTTTATGGGCCCCTTAATCAGCCAGGCCCCGCCCCCTACTCAGGGCTCGGCGTCGTCCCAGCCCCCAGCCCCTGCCGGCCCCTACAAACAAAAACACAGACACACACACACACAAGGACAGATGCAAATACAGGTACCTTCTCCTCCAATGAGAACTCCCTCTCAAACTCCGCTGTTTGCCGCCGCTGCTCGCAGCTGTACCGCTGCCTGGCTGGGCGGCCGCTTTTATGGGCCCCTTAATCAGCCAGGCGCCGCCCCCTACTCAGGGCTCGGCGTCATCCCAGCCCCCAGCCCCTGCCGGCCCCTGCAAACAAACACACACACACACACACACACACACACACACAAGGACAGATGCAAATACAGGTACCTTCTCCTCCAATGAGAACTCCCTCTCAAACTCCCCTGTTTTCCGCCGCTGCTCGCAGCTGTACCGCTTTCTGGCTGGGCGGCCGCTTTTCTGGGCCCCTTAATCAGCCAGGCCCCGCCCCCTACTCAGGGCTCGGCGTCGTCCCAGCCTCCAGCCCCTGCCGGCGCCTACAAACAAACACACACACACACACACACACACAAGGACAGATGCAAATACAGGTACCTTCTCCTCCAATGAGAACTCCCTCTCAAACTCCCCTGTTTGCCGCCGCTGCTCGCAGCTGTACCGCTCGCTGGCTGGGCGGCCGCTTTTATGGGCCCCTTAATCAGCCAGGCCCCGCCCCCTACTCAGGGCTCGGCGTCGTTCCATCCCCCAGCCCCTGCCGGCCCCTACAAACAAACACACACACACACACACACACACACAAGGACAGATGCAAATACAGGTACCTTCTCCTCCAATAAGAACTCTCTCTCAAACTCCCCTGTTTGCCACCGCTGCTCGCAGCTGTACCGCTGCCTGTCGGGGCGGCCGCTTTTATGGGCCCCTTAATCAGCCAGGCCCCGCCCCCTACTCAGGGCTCGGCGTCGTCCCAGCCCCCAGCCCCTCCCGGCCCCTACAAACAAACACACACACACACAAGGACAGATGCAAATACAGGTACCTTCTCCTCCAAAGAGAATTCCCTCTCAAACTCCCCTGTTTGCCACCGCTGCTCGCAGCTGTACCGCTGCCTGGCTGGGCAACCGCTTTTCTGGGCCCCTTAATCAGCCAGGCCCCGCCCCCTACTCAGGGCTCGGCGTCGTCCCAGCCCCCAGCCCCTGCCGGCCCCTACAAACAAACACACACACACACACACACACACACACACAAACACACACACAAGGACAGATGCAAATACAGGTACCTTCTCCTCCAATGAGAACTCCCTCTCAAACTCCCCTGTTTGCCGCCGCTGCTCGCAGCAGTACCGCTGCCTGGCTGGGCGGACGCTTTTCTGGGCCCCTTAATTAGCCAGGCCCCGCCCCCTACTCAGGGCTCGGCGTCGTCCGAGCCCCCAGCCCCTGCCGGCCCCTACAAACAAACACAAACACACACACAAGGACAGATGCAAATACAGGTACTTTCTCCTCCAATGAGAACTCCCTCTCAAACTCCCCTGTTTGCCACCGCTGCTCGCAGCTGTACCGCTGCCTGGCTGGGCAACCCCGCTGGGCGTCCGCTTTTCTGGGCCCCTTAATCAGCCAGGCCCCGCCCCCTACTCAGGGCTCGGCGTCGTCCCAGGCCCCAGCCCCTGCCGGCCCCTACAAACAAACACACACACACACACACACACACACACAAGGACAGATGCAAATACAGGTACCTTCTCCTCCAATGAGAACTCCCTCTCAAACTCCCCTGTTTGCCGCCGCTGCTCGCAGCTGTACCGCTGCCTGGCTGGGCCGCCGCTTTTATGGGCCCCTTAATCAGCCAGGCCCCGCCCCCTACTCAGGGCTCGGCGTCGTCCCAGCCCCTGCCGGCCCCTACAAACAAACACACACACACAGACACAAGGACAGATGCAAATACAGGTACCTTCTCCTCCAATGAGAACTCCCTCTCAAACTCCCCTGTTTGCCACCGCTGCTCGCAGCTGTACCGCTGCCTGGCTGGGCAACCCCGCTGGGCGTCCGCTTTTCTGGGCCCCTTAATCAGCCAGGCCCGGCCCCCTACTCAGGGCTCGGCGTCGTCCCAGCCCCCAGCCCCTGCCGGCCCCTACAAACAAACACACACACACACACACACACAGACACAAGGACAGATGCAAATACAGGTACCTTCTCCTCCAATGAGAACTCCCTCTCAAACTCCCCTGTTTGCCGCCGCTGCTCGCAGCTGTACCGCTGCCTGGCTGGGCGGCCGCTTTTATGGGCCCCTTAATCAGCCAGGCCCCGCCCCCTACTCAGGGCTCGGTGTCGTCCCAGCCCCCAGCCCCTGCCGGCCCCTACAAACAAACACACACACACAAGGACAGATGCAAATACAGGTACCTTCTCCTCCAATGAGAACTCCCTCTCAAACTCCCCTGTTTGCCGCCGCTGCTCGCAGCTGTACCGCTGCCTGGCTGGGCGGCCGCTTTTCTGGGCCCCTTAATCAGCCAGGCCCCGCCCCCTACTCAGGGCTCGGCGTCGTCCCAGCCCCCAGCCCCTGCCGGCCCCTACAAACAAACACACACACACACACACAAGGACAGATGCAAATACAGGTACCTTCTCCTCCAATGAGAACTCCCTCTCAAACTCCCCTGTTTGCCGCCGCTGCTCGCAGCTGTACCGCTGCCTGGCTGGGCGGCCGCTTTTCTAGGCCCCTTAATCGGCCAGGCCCCGCCCCCTACTCAGGGCTCGGCGTCGTCCCAGCCCCCAGCCCCTACCGGCCCCTAAAAACAAACACACACACACACACAAGGACAGATGCAAATACAGGTACCTTCTCCTCCAATGAGAACTCCCTCTCAAACTCCCCTGTTTGCCGCCGCTGCTCGCAGCTGTACCGCTCGCTGGCTGGGCGGCCGCTTTTATGGGCCCCTTAATCAGCCAGGCCCCGCCCCCTACTCAGGGCTCGGCGTCGTTCCATCCCCCAGCCCCTGCCGGCCCCTACAAACAAACACACACACAC
>NW_027055800.1:0-7000 GCF_011386835.1 Chrysemys picta bellii
GTGTCTCAGGCACCTGGCGTAAGTGCCGGATGATGCGGAGCTGGTGCATCCCTTTGGCCGTGACGTCCTCCTCCTGCAAGGGAACGAGAACCTGTCAGAGACTCTAATGCCCCGAGAAATCAGGGGCAATTAAGAACACCTGGAACCAGCAGTATTTACACCCAGCACCTGCCCACCACTGAGGGATGAATTCACCTCCTGAACCCCAGAATGGAGTCGTCTTCTCCTTTCTAGTAACCTCCAGTGCCAACCCACCACCTTGTAGGGTGAGCTCCTGCTACCTCCCCCTCAGTACCCTTGACAGCTGTTCTACCTCCAAACCACAGCTCAAGTTATCAGAACCCTATTCTCCACCCCAACCCAGGTTGCGCAGGGAGGCGGCCCTAGCAGGGGGGGCAGGAGGGATTCTGCCAGCAGTGAAGTGGGTTGCGGGGAAGTTGAGATCTTGCCCCAAGTAGTCCCAGACACTAATGCTAAGCCACAGGATGGCAGCATCTAGTGTCAGTGGAGTCCAAGCACTATTTGAACCCGACAGTTTTGGATCAACTTCCCACAAGGGGAGGTGAAGAGCACCCCCAGCAACACACACACCACTCCTGGAGGTGGGAGGGGAAAAAGAGAAAGGACAAAAGAAGTAAGAGATGAAGAGAAAGGAAGGAGTGATGGAGGAAAAGGTAAAACGAAAAGGACAAACCCTAGTGTCCCCAGTGATTCTGCCAGACAAAATTCCAGGGAGGGAATAAAATTCTGCCACCTTAAACTACTGTTTTCCATGCCGAGAATTCAGCTGGCACCAGATGGATCAGACTGAGCAGGTTCCAAAACCTCTTGGAGGCTCTTACTTTCTAAACAGGGATGTCTGTTTTCTAGTAAAATCAGTAAAAGGAAAGGAGACAACTCGAAAGAGGCTCCTGCTCTCACTCAAATACGTGAATCCTAATACTCTCTCAGTCCTCAAGAGAAACCTCGAGAAGGAGACTTGCTGAAGCAAAGCCACAGGGGTCTCTGAGGTTTCCCTGGTCGTAAGCCCCTGTCCTGCCTCGCTGAAGACAGCATCTTTCTCTGAGGTCACCACCTCCCTAACACCTTTGACCAGTACGCTGAGGTCCTTGAAAAAGCCTTTGTGATATCACTGCCACACCCAACCAAACCCTAAAGTGCTCATGTCCTGCTGCTGGCCTGACACTTTGAAGGTTTGAGCTACTCTCTGTGGATCACCCCACTCAATGCGTCTTCATTCTAGGAAGCAAGTGGGCTAGACAGTAAAACATCAGAGGCTGCTCCCAATGCTACACTCAGTGTTTCCAAAATTAGTAGACTTTATGGCCACAAGAGACCTTTAGAGCATCTAATCTAAGCCCCTGCATATCATAGGCTTCCTGTATAGTACAATAGTTACTCTTTGGGCACACACATTCCAGAAAGGCATCTAGTCTTCAATTCAATGACATCAAGAGATGGAGAATCCACCACTTTCCCTTTTAGTGAGGGCCAGGGGGTTCCATTTCCCCTTCCACTAGCACCCCATTTACAGTGAGCCAGAGCAGTACCTGCAGCAGGGAGTGGGAGTTGCTGATGTCCACAGAGGCACAGCCCTTGCAGTGTCAACTTCCCACAAGGGGAGGTGAAGAGCACCCCCAGCAACACACACACACACACACACCACTGCTGGTGGTGGGAGGGGAACAAGAGAAAGCAAGGAGGGATGGAGGAAAAGGTAAAACGAAAAGGACAAACCCTAATGTCCCCAGTGATTCTACGGCACAAAATCCCAGGTGGGCTATAAAATTCTGCCACCTTGAACTAGGGTTTTCCATGCCTAGAATTCAGCTGGCACCAGATGGATCAGACTGCAGACTGAGCAGGTTAAAAACCTCTCCAAGGTTCTTACCTTCTCAACAGGCACGTCTGTTTTCTAGTAAAATCAATAAAAGGAGAAACTCGAAAGAGGTTCCTCCTCGCACTCACATACTTGAACCCTAATACTCTCTGAGTCCTAAAAAGGGAGACCTCGAGAAGGAGACTTGCTAAAGCAAAGCCAAAGGGGTCTCTGAGGTTTCCCTGGCCCTGCGCTCCTGTCCTGCCTGGCTGATGTCAGCATCTCTCTCTCAGGTAACCACCTCCCTAACACCTTTGACCCCATAGGCTGAGGTCCAGGATAAGGCCTTTGTGATATCACTGCCACACCCAACCAAACCCTAAAGTGCTAATGTCCTGCTACTGGCCTGACACTTTGAAGGTTTGAGCTACTCTCTGTGGATCACCCCACTCAATGCATCCTCATTCTAGGAAGCAAGTGGGCTAGACAGTAAAACATCAGAGGCTGCTCCCAATGCTACACTCAGTGTTTCCAAAATTAGTAGACTTTATGGTCAGAAGAGACCTTTAGAGCATCTAATCTAACCCGCTGCATATCATAGGCTTACTGTATAGTACAATAGTTACTCTTTGGGCACACACATTCCAGAAAGGCATCTAGTCTTCATTCAATGACATCAAGAGATGGAGAATCCACCACTTTCCCTTTTAGTGAGGGCCAGGGGGCTCCATTTCCCCTTCCACTAGCTCCCCATTTACAGTGAGCCAGAGCAGTACCTGCAGCAGGGAGCGGGAGTTGCTGAAGGCCTCAGAGGAACAGCCCCTGCAGTGTCTCAGGCACCTGGCGCAAGTGCCGGATGATGCGGAGCTGGTGCATCACTTTGGCCGTGACGTCCTCCTGCTGCAAGGGAACGAGAACCTGTCAGAGACTCAAAGGTCCCGAGGAATCAGGGGGAATTAAGGGCACCTGGAACCAGCAGTATTTCCACCCACCACCTGCCCACCGCTGAGGGATGAATTCACATCCTGAACCCCAGAATGGAGTCTTCTTGTCCTTTCTAGTATCCTCCAGTGCCAACCCCCCTCCTTGTAGGATTAGCTCCTGCTACCTCCCCGTCAGTGTTCTTCACAGCTGTTCCACCTCCAAACCAAACCTCAAGTTATCAGAACCCTCTTCTGCACCCCCAACCAGGTTGGGCATCGAGGCGGCTCTAGCGGGGGGGCAGGAGGGATTCTGCCAGAAGTGAAGTGGGTTGAGGGGAGGTTGAGATCTTGCCCCAAGTCATCCCAGACACTAATGCTAAGCCACAGGATGGCAGCATCTAGTGTCCGTGGAGTCCAAGCACTATTTCAACCATACAGTTTTGGATGAACTCCCCACAAGGGGAGGTGAAGAGCACCCCCAGCAACACACACACAAACACACACACACACACACACACACACCACTCCTGGTGGTGAAAGGGGAACAGGAGAAAGGACAAAAGAAGTAAGAGATGAAGAGAAAGGAAGGAGGGATGGTGGAAAAGGTAAAACGAAAAGGACAAACCCTAATGTCCCCAGTGATTCCACGGGACAAAATCCCGTGTGGACTACAAAATTCTGTCACCTTGAACTAGTGTTTTCCATGCCTAGAATTCAACGGGCACCAGGTGGATCAGACTGAGCAGGTTCAAAAACCTCTTGGAGGCTCTTACCTTCTAAACAGGGACGTCTGTTTTCTAGTAAAATCAGTAAAAGGGAAGGAGAAAACTCGAAAGAGGCTCCTGCTCGCACTCACATACGTGAACCCTAATACTCTCTCAGTACTCAAAGAGAGACCTCGAGAAGGAGACTTGCTAAAGCAAAGCCACAGGGGTCTCTGAGGTTTCCCTGGCCCTGCGCCCCTGACTGATGTCAGCATCTCTCTCTGAGGTCACCACCTCCCTAACACCTTTGACCAATACGCTGAGATACTGCATGTAGCGGGGCGGCCTGGCTCCCAGGCGCCCCAGGAAGTCAAGGCCACCGCGGCCTGTCCCCACCCCCCGAAGTCAAGGGGCGGGACAGGAAGTATAAAGGCCAAGCCACAGCGCTCAGTAGCTGGCCGGCAGCGGGAGAGGACAGACGCTGGTGCCCGAGGTCCCGCTGACCTGAGCCGGCCGAGAGCCCGGTATCCTGAGGAACGGTCTGAGCTTCCCCCGCCAAGGGCCCAGAGGGAGTGACAGACCTACCTGCTGCTCGGGGCCCGGAGGAGCCCATGATCTGCGACCCAGCAGACGGAACTCAGGAGGAACAGGTACCCATGGAGGAGGAGATGGGAAGTGGCCCGGGGATAGCAGACCCCGAACCCATGTCAGTGTGTTGCGGTCAGGATCCCCACTGACTGCGCGGCAGACGGACTGCTGCGGATAGGGCCCCGGGCTGGAACACAGTGGAGTGGGTGGGCCTGTGTTCCCCCCCTGCCACCCCGTGCTGGGTGGCAGTCTCTCCTCCTCCTTGTCCAAGGGGCCTGGCCTCTGACTGACGATTGGTTTGCTGCCCCGCCCTGACCTAGGGCCTGGGCTAACCCAAACTGACCCAGCTCCTGCTACAAGGCCTGGGCCGCTGACTGACTACTGGTTTGTTCCCCGCCCTGACCCAGGGCCGGAGCTGTTGATTGTGTGCTCAGTCCCTGCACAAAGGCCTGAGCGCCGAACTGCTAATTGTGTGCTCAGCCCCTACCCAAAGGTCTGGGCCCTAACTGTTATTCGCTTTGTAGCGGGGTGGCCTGGCTCCCAGGTACTCCAGGAAGGGACGAGCCCCACCCCGGAACTACTACACTGCAAAAGGCCTTTGTGATGTCACTGCCACACCCACCCATCCCCTGAAGTGCTAATGTCCTGCTGCTCGCCTGACACTTTGAAGGTTTCAGCTACTCTCTGTGGATCACCCCACTCGATGCGTCTTCATTCTAGGAAGCAAGTCAGCTAGACAGTAAAGCATCAGAGGCTGCTCCCAATGCTACACTCAGTGTTTCCAAAATTACTACACTTTATGGCCAGAAGAGACCTTTAGAACATCTCATCTAACCCCCTGCATATCATAGGCTTCCTGTATAGTACAATAGGTACTTTTTGGGCACACACATTCCAGAAAGGCATCTAGTCTTCATGAAATGACATCAAGAGATGGAGAATCCACCACTTTCCCTTTTACTGAGTGCCAGGGGGCTCCATTTCCCCTTCCACTAGCACCCCATTTACAGTGAGCCAGAGCAGTACCTGCAGCAGGGAGCGGGAGTTGCTGATGGCCTCAGAGGCACAGCCCCTGCAGTGTCTAAGGCACCTGGCACAAGTGCCGGATGATGCGGAGCTGGTGCATCACTCTGGCCATGACGTCCTCCTGCTGCAAGGGAACGAGAACCTGTCAAAGACTCAAACGCCCCGAGGAATCAGGGGGAATTAAGGGCACCTGGAACCAGCAGTATTTAAACTGACTACCTGCCCACCACTGAGGGATGAATTCACCTCCTGAACCCCAGAATGGAGTCTTCTTGTCCTTTCTAGTAACCTCCAGTGCCAACCCACCACCTTGTAGGGTGAGCTCCTGCTACCTCCCCCCTCAGTACCCTTGACAGCTGTTCTACCTCCAAACCACAGCTCAAGTTATCAGAACCCTCTTCTCCACCCCCACCCAGGTTGGGCAGGGAGGCGGGTCTAGCAGTGGGGGCAGGAGGGATTCTGGAAGCAGTGAAGTGGGTTTGCGGGGAGGTTGAGATCTTGCCCAAGTCATCCGAGACACTAACGCTAAGCCACAGGATGGCAGCATCTAGTGTCTGTGGAGTCCAAGCACTATTTCAACCCCACAGTATTGGATGAACTTCCGACAAGAGGAGGTGAAGATCATCCCCAGCAACACACACACACACACACACACACACACACACACACACACACCACTCCTGGTGGTGGGAGGGGAACAGGAGAAAGGACAAAAGAAGTAAGAGATGAAGAGAAAGGAAGGAGGGATGGTGGAAAAGGTAAAACGAAAAGGACAAACCCTAATGTCCCCAGTGATTCCACGGGACAAAATCCCGTGTGGACTACAAAATTCTGTCACCTTGAACTAGTGTTTTCCATGCCTAGAATTCAACAGGCACCAGGTGGATCAGACTGAGCAGGTTCAAAAACCTCTTGGATGCTCTTACCTTCTAAACAGGGACGTCTGTTTTCTAGTAAAATCAGTAAAAGGAAAGGAGAAAACTCGAAAGAGGCTCCTGCTCGCACTCACATACGTGAACCCTAATACTCTCTCAGTCCTCAAAGAGAGACCTCGAGAAGGAGACTTGCTAAAGCAAAGCCACAGGGGTCTCTGAGCTTTCCCTGGTCGTAAGCCCCTGTCCTCCCTGGCTGAAGACAGCATCTCTCTCTGAGGTCACCACCTCCCTAACACCTTTGACCAGTACGCTGAGGTCCTTGAAAAAGCCTTTGTGATATCACTGCCACACCCAACCAAACCCTAAAGTGCTCATGTCCTTCTGCTGGCCTGACACTTTGAAGGTTTGAGCTACGCTCTGTGGATCACACCACAAAATTCGTCTTCATTCTAGGAAGCAAGCTAGCTAGACAGTAAAACATCAGAGGCTGCTCCCAATACTACACTCAGTGTTTCCAAAAGTAGGAGACTTTCTGGCCAGAAGAGACCTTTACAGCATCTCATCTAACCCCCTCCATATCATAGGCTTCCAGTATAGTACAATAGTTACTTTTTGGGCACACACATTCCAGAAAGGCATCTAGTCTTCAATCAATGACATCAAGAGTTGGAGAATCCACCACTTTCCCTTTTAGTGAGTGCCAGGGGGGCTCCATTTCCCTTCCACTAGCTCCCCATTTACAGTGAGCCAGAGCAGTACCTGCACCAGGGGAGAGGGAGTTGCTAAGGCCTTAGAGGAACAGCCCCTGCAGTGTCTCAGGCACATGGCGTAAGTGCCGGATGATGCGGAGCTGGTGCATCCCTTTGGCCGTGACGTCCTCCTCCTCCAAGGGAACGAGAACCTTTCAGAGACTCAAATGCCCCGAGGATCAGGGGCAATTAAGGACACCTGGAACCAGCAGTATTTACACCCAGCACCTGCCCACCACTGAGGGATGAATTCACCTCCGAACCCCAGAATGGAGTCGTCTTCTCCTTTCTAGTAATCTCCAGTGCCAACCCCCGT
>NW_027055801.1:0-7000 GCF_011386835.1 Chrysemys picta bellii
ACTTTGGCCGTGACGTCCTCCTGCTGCAAGGGCACCGGGAACCAGCAGTATTTCCACTCAGCACCTGCCCACCGCTGAGGGATGAATTCACCTCCTGAACCCCAGAATGGAGTCTTCTTGTCCTTTCTAGTAACCTCCAGTGCCAAATCCCCTCCTTGAAGGGTGAGCTGCTGCTACCTCCCTCTCAGTGCCCTTGACAGATGTTCCACCACCAAACCACAGCTCAAGTTATCAGAACCCTCTTCTCCACCCCCACCCAGGTTGGCCAGGGAGGCGGCTCTAGCAGGGGTGGCAGGAGGGATTCTGCCAGCAGTGAAGTGGGTTCCGGGGAGGTTGAGATCTTGCCCCAAGTCATCCCAGACACCAATGCTAATCCACACGATGGCAGCATCTAGTGTCAGTGGAGTCCAAGCACTATTTCAACCACACAGGTTTGGATGAACTCCCCACAAAGGGAGGTGAAGAGCACCCCCAGCAACACACAAACACACACAGACACACAAACCACTCCCGGTGGTGGGAGGGGAACAGGAGAAAGGACAAAAGAAGTAAGAGATGAAGAGAAAGGAAGGAGGGAGTGAGGAAAAGGTAAAATGAAAAGGACAAACACTAATGTCCCCAGTGATTCTACGGGACAAAATCACAGGGAGGGAATAAAATTCTGCGACCTTGAACTAGTGTTTTCCATGCTTAGAATTCAGCTGGCACCAGGTGGATCAGACTGAACAGGATACAAACCTCTCCGAGGCACTTACTTTCCTCAAAGAGAGACCTCAAGGAGGAGACTTGCTGAAGCAAAGCCAGAGGGGTCTCTGAGGTTTCCCTGGCCCTCATGTCAGCATCTCTCTCTGATGTCAGCATCTCTCTCTGAGGTCACCACCTCCCTAACACATTTGACCAATAAGCTGACGTCCTGCAAAAGGCCTTTGTGGTGTCACTGCCACACCCAACCAAACCCTGAAGTGCTAATGTCCTCCTGCTGGCCTGACACTTTGAAGGTTTGAGCTACTCTGTGTGAATCACCCCACTCAATGGGTCTTCATTCTAGGAAGCAAGCCGGCTAGACAATAAAACATCAGAGGCTGCTCCCAATGCTACACTCCGTGTTTCCAAAATTACTACACTTTATGGCCAGAAGAGACCTTTAGAGCATCTAATCTAAGCCCCTGCATATCATGGGCTTCCTGTATAGTACAATAGTTACTTTTTGGGTACAAACATTCCAGACAGGTATCTAGTCTAAATTAAATGACATTAAGAGATGGAGAATCCATCACTTTCCCTTTTAGTGAGTGCCAGGGGGCTCCATTTCCCCTTCCACTAGCTCCCCATTTACAGTGAGCCAGAGCAGTACCTGCAGCAGGGAGAGGGAGTTGCTAAGGCCTCAGAGGTGCAGCCCCTGCAGTGTCTCAGGCACGTGGCGTAAGTGCAGGATGATGCGGAGCTGGTGCATCATTTTGGCCGTGACGTCCTCCTGCTGCAAGGGAACGAGAACCTGTCAAAGACTCAAACGCCCCGAGGAATCAGGGGGAATTAAGGGAACCTGGAACCAGCAGTATTTCCACCCAGCACCTGCCCATCAATGAGAGATGAATTCACCTCCTGAACCCCAAAATGGAGTCTTCTTGTCCTTTCTAGAAACCTCCAGAGCCAACCCCCCTCCTTGTAGGGTGAGCTCCTGCTACCTCCTGCTCAGTGCCCTTCACAGATATTCCACCTCCAAACCACAGCTCAAGTCATCAGAACCCTCTTCTCCACCCCGACACAGGTTGGGCTGGGAGGCGGCTCTAACAGGGTGTGCAGGAGGGATTCTGACAGCAGTGAAGTAGGTTGCAGGGAGGTTGAGATCTTGACCTAAGTCATCCCAGACACTAATGCTAAGTCACACAATGGCAGCATCTACTGTCAGTGGGGTCCAAGCACTATTTCAACCCCACAGTTTTGGATCAACTCCCCACAAGGGGAGGAGAAGAGAACCATCAGCACCACACACACACACACACCACACTCCTGGTGGTGTGAGGGGAACAAGAGAAAGGACAAAAGAAGTAAGAGATGAAGAGAAAGGAAGGAGGGATGGAGGAAAAGGTAAAAGGAAAAGGACAAACCCTAATGTCCCCATGTCGGACATCAGGAATGGTAACATACATAAGCCAGTATGTGAACACTTCAATCTCCCTGGTCATTCTATTACAGATTTAAAAGTCACTATCATTGAACAAAAAAACCTTCAGAAACAGACTTCAAAGAGAAACAGCAGAACTAAAATTCATTTGCAAATTCAACACCATTAATCTGGGCTTGAATAGGGACTGGGAGTGGCTGGCTCACTACAGAAGCAGCTTTTCCTCTCCTGGAATTGACACCTCCTCATCTATTATTGGGAGTGGACTACATCCACCCTGATTTTTGAATTGGCCCTGTCAACACTGGTTCTCCACTTGTGAAGTAACTCCCTGCTCTCCATGTGTCAGTATATAATGCCTGCATCTGTAACTTTCACTCTATGCATCCGAAGAAGTGAGGTTTTTACTCACGAAAGCTTATGCCCAAATAAATCTGTTAGTCTTTAAGGTGCCACCAGACTCGTTGTTGATTTTGTAGATACAGACTAACATGGCTACCCCCTGATACTTGACACCATGCAAGGCACTAAATTTAGCCGTATGGAGTGGAAATCCATCAACCTCAACAAAAAACTTGCACAGATACAGACAGACATCATCTTCCTCTCCAAATGCAAACAGATGGACATCATACCAAAAGGACTGAAGGTAAAAAATCCATTGCAATCAACATACTACACTGAGTATGGTGAGAGATTGTGCCACACACTCTCTCAAAGAAACTGAGGAACCACCTGATCAGCATCCTGTACAGCAGACAGGAGAAGATCAAGAATGAGCTCTCAGAACTGGAGACTCTCATACAATACCAGCCTTCTACACAAACTTCCACGTGGCTGGACTTTACAAAAATGAGACAAGCCATTTACAATGCACACTTCACTTCTCTACAGAGGAAAAAGGACTGTAAGTTATCTAAACTAATACCTGCCACTAGGGGCTATAACAATGGTACCCTCAACTCATCTAACAACATTGTCAATCTTTCCAACCACACGCTTAGCCCAGCAGAAGAGTCTGTCCTATCTTGGGGACTCTCTTTCTGTCCCACCGTCCCCACGAACATGATACAGTTCTGCGGTGATCTGGAAGCCTACTTTCCTCGTCTCCGACTCAAGGAATATTTTCAACGCACCACTGAACAGTGCACTGACCCACAGGAACCCTCCTACCAACACTACAAAAAGAACAATTCTGCGTGGACTCCTCCTGACGGTCGAAATGACAGACTGGACCTCTACATAGAGTGTTTCCGCAGACGTGCACAGGCTGAAATTGTGGACAAACAACATCACTTGTCCCATAACCTCAGCCGTACAGAACGCAATGCCATCCACAGCCTCAGAAACAACTCTGACATTATCATCAAAGGGGCTGACAAAGGAGGTGCTGTAGTCATAATGAACAGGTCAGATTATGAACAGGAGGCTGCCAGGCAACTCTCCAAGACCACATTCTACAGGCCACTATCCTCTGATCCCACTGAGGAATACCAAAAGAAACTACACCATCTGCTCAAGAAACTCCCAGCTACAGTACGGGAACAAATCTACATGGACACACCCCCAGAACCCCGACCAGGGGTATTCTATCTGCTACCCAAGATCCATAAACCCGGAAACCCTGGACGCCCCATCATCTCAGGCATTGGCACTCTGACGGCAGGATTATCTGGCTATTTGGCCTCTCTCCTCAGGCCCTATGCTACCAGCACTCCCAGCTATCTTCGAGACACCACCAACTTCTTGAGGAAACTACAATGCATTGATGTTCTTCCTGGAAACACCATCCTGGCCACCATGCATGTAGAAGCACTTTATACCAATATTCTACATGAGGATGGACTACAAGCTGTCAGGAACAGTATCCCTGATGAGGCCACAGCAAGCCTGGTGGCTGAGCTTTGTGACTTTGTCCTCACCCACAACAACTTCAGATTTGGGGACAACTTATACCTTCAAGTCAGTGGCACTGCTATGGGTACTCGCATGGCCCCACAGTATGCCAACATTTTTATGGCTGACTTAGAACAACGCTTCCTCAGCTCTCGTCCCCTAGTGCCCCTCCTCTACTTGCGCTACATTGACGACATCTTCATCATATGGACCCACGGAAAGGAGGCCCTTGAAGAATTCCACCTGGACTTCAACAATTTCCACCCCACCATCAACCTCAGCCTGGACCAGTCCACACAAGAGATCCACTTCCTGGACACTACAGTACAAATAAGTGATGGTCACATAAACACCACCCTATACCGGAAACCTACTGACCGCTATACATACCTACATGCCTCCGGCTTCCATCCAAGACACATCACACGATCCATTGTCTACAGCCAAGCCCTAAGATACAACCGAATTTGCTCCAACCCCTCAGACAGAGACAAACATCTACAAGATCTTTATCAAGCATTCGTAAAACTACAATACCCACCTGGGGAAGTGAGGAAACAGATTGACAGAGCAAGACGGGTACCCAGAAATCACCTACTACAGGACAGGCCCAACAAGAACAATAACAGAACACCACTGGGCATCACATACAGCCCCCAGCTAAAACCTCTCCAGCGCATTATCCACGATCTACAACCTATCCTGGAAAATTATCCCTCACTCTCACAGACCTTGGGAGGCAGGCCAGTCCTCGCTTACAGACAACCCTCCAACCTGAAGCAAATACTCACCAGCAACTACACACCACACCACAGAAACACCAACCCAGGAACCTATCCCCGTAGCAAACCTCGTTGCCTACTCTGTCCCCATATCTACTCTGGCAACAGCATCAGAGGACCCAACCACATCAGCCACACCATCAGGGACTCATTCACCTGCACATCCACTAATGTCATATATGCCATCATGTGCCAGCAATGCCCCTCTCCCATGTACATTGGCCAAACCGGACAGTCCCTCCGCAAAAGAATAAATGGACACAAATCGGACATCAGGAGTGGTAACATACATAAGCCAGTAAGTGAACACTTCAATCTCCCTGGTCATTCTATTACAGATTTAAAAGTCACTATCATTGAACAAAAAAACTTCAGAAACAGACTTCAAAGAGAAACAGCAGAACTAAAATTCATTTGCAAATTCAACACCATTAATCTGGGCTTGAATAGGGACTGGGAGTGGCTGGCTCACTACAGAAGCAGCTTTTCCTCTCCTGGAATTGACACCTCCTCATCTATTATTTGGAGTGGACTACATCCACCCTGATTTTTGAATTGGGCCTGTCAACACTGGTTCTCCACTTGTGAAGTAACTCCCTGCTCTCCATGTGTCAGTATATAATGCCTGCATCTGTAACTTTCACTCTATGCATCCGAAGAAGTGAGGTTTTTACTCACGAAAGCTTATGCCCAAATAAATCTGTTAGTCTTTAAGGTGCCACCAGACTCCTTGTTGTTTTCCTAATATCCCCAGTGATTCTACGGGACAAAATCCCAGGGAGGGAATAAAATTCTGCCACCTTAAACTAGTGTTTTCCATGCCTAGAATTCAGATGGCACCAGGTGGATCAGACTGAACAGGTTACAAACCTCTCCGAGGCACTTACTTTCTCAACAGGGACTTCTGTTTTCTAGTAAAATGGGTAAAAGGAAAGGAGAAAACTCGAAAGAGGCTCCTGCTCACACTCACATATGTGAACCCTAATACTCTCTCAGTCCTCAAAGAGAGCTCGAGAAGGAGACTTGCTGAAGCAAAGCCACAGGGGTCTCTGAGGTTTCCCTGGCCCTGCGCCCCTGTTTTGCCTGGCTGATGTGAGCATCTCTCTCTGAGGTCACCACCTCCTTAACAACTTTGACCAATAGGCTGAGCTCCTGCAAAAGGCCTTTGTGATGTCACTGCCACACCCACCCATCCCCTGAAGTGCTAATATCCTGCTGCTGGCCTGACACTTTGGAGGTTTGAGCTACTCTCTGTGGATCACCCCACTCAATGCGTCTTCATTCTAGGAAGCAAGCCGGTTAGACAGTAAAACATTAGAGGCTGCTCCCAATGCTACACTCAGTGTTTCCAAAATTAATACACTTTATGGCCAGAAGAGACCTTTAGAGCATCTCATCTAACCCCCTGCATATCATAGGCTTCCTGTATAGGACAATAGTTACTTTTTGGGCACAAACATTCCAGAAAGGCATCTAGTTTCATTCAAGGACTTCAAGAGATGGAGAATCCACCACTTTCCCTTTCACTGAGTGCCAGGGGGCTCCATTTCCCCTTCCACTAGCTCCCCATTTACAGTGAGCCAGAGCAGTACCTGCAACAGAGAGCGGGATTTGCTGAAGGCCTCAGAGGCACAACCCCTGCAGTGTCTCAGGCACCTGGCGCAAGTGATGGATGATGCGGAGCTGGTGCCTCACTTTGGCCGTGACGCCCTCCTGCTGCAAGGGAATGAGAACCTGTCAGACTCAAACGCCCCGAGGAATCAGGGGGAATTAAGGGCACCTGGAACCAGCAGTATTTCCACTCAGCACCTGCCCAACACTGAGGGATGAATTCACCTCCTGAATCCCAGAATGGAGTCTTCTTGTCCTTTCTAGTAACCTCCAGTGCCAATCCCCCTCCTTCTAGGGTGAGCTCCTGCTACCTCCCCCTCAGTGTCCTTGACAGCTGTTCCACCTCCAAACCACAGCTTAAGTCATCAGAAACCTCTTCTAGACCCCCACCAAGGTTGGGCTGGGAGGCGGGTCTAGCAGTGGGGGCAGGAGGGATTCTGGAAGCAGTGAAGTGGGTTGCGGGGAGGTTGAGATCTTGCCCAAGTCATCCGAGACACTAACGCTAAGCCACAGGATGGCAGCATCTAGTGTCTGTGGAGTCCAAGCACTATTTCAACCCCACAGTTTTGGATGAACTTCCCACAAG
>NW_027055802.1:0-7000 GCF_011386835.1 Chrysemys picta bellii
GCAAACTTGGTTTGCTAGAGATGCAGTGCCTTGTGTCAGAGACCTGTGGCCCCTTAGAGACTAGCAAACTTGGTTTGCTAGAGATGCAGTGCCTTGTGTCAGGCCCCTGTGGCCCCTTAGAGACTAGCAAACCTGGTTTGCTAGAGATGCAGTGCCTGGTGTCAGGCCCCTGTGGCCCCTTAGAGACTAGCAAACCTGGTTTGCTAGAGATGCAGTGCCTGGTGTCAGGCCCCTGTGGCCCCTTAGAGACTAGCAAACCTGGTTTGCTAGAGATGCAGTGCCTGGTGTCAGGCCCCTGTGGCCCCTTAGAGACTAGCAAACCTGGTTTGCTAGAGATGCAGTGCCTGGTGTCAGGCCCCTGTGGCCCCTTAGAGACTAGCAAACCTGGTTTGCTAGAGATGCAGTGCCTGGTGTCAGGCCCCTGTGGCCCCTTAGAGACTAGCAAACCTGGTTTGCTAGAGATGCAGTGCCTGGTGTCAGGCCTGTGGCCCCTTAGAGACTAGCAAACCTGGTTTGCTAGAGATGCAGTGCCTGGTGTCAGGCCTGTGGCCCCTTAGAGACTAGCAAACCTGGTTTGCTAGAGATGCAGTGCCTGGTGTCAGGCCTGTGGCCCCTTAGAGACTAGCAAACCTGGTTTGCTAGAGATGCAGTGCCTGGTGTCACAGACCTGTGGCCCCTTAGAGACTAGCAAACTTGGTTTGCTAGAGATGCAGTGCCTTGTGTCAGAGACCTGTGGCCCCTTAGAGACTAGCAAACTTGGTTTGCTAGAGATGCAGTGCCTTGTGTCAGGCCCCTGTGGCCCCTTAGAGACTAGCAAACCTGGTTTGCTAGAGATGCAGTGCCTGGTGTCAGGCCCCTGTGGCCCCTTAGAGACTAGCAAACCTGGTTTGCTAGAGATGCAGTGCCTGGTGTCAGGCCCCTGTGGCCCCTTAGAGACTAGCAAACCTGGTTTGCTAGAGATGCAGTGCCTGGTGTCAGGCCCCTGTGGCCCCTTAGAGACTAGCAAACCTGGTTTGCTAGAGATGCAGTGCCTGGTGTCAGGCCCCTGTGGCCCCTTAGAGACTAGCAAACTTGGTTTGCTAGAGATGCAGTGCCTGGTGTCACAGACCTGTGGCCCCTTAGAGACTAGCAAACTTGGTTTGCTAGAGATGCAGTGCCTGGTGTCAGAGGCCTGTGGCCCCTTAGAGACTAGCAAACTTGGTTTGCTAGAGATGCAGTGCCTGGTGTCAGAGGCCTGTGGCCCCTTAGAGACTAGCAAACTTGGTTTGCTAGAGATGCAGTGCCTGGTGTCAGAGGCCTGTGGCCCCTTAGAGACTAGCAAACTTGGTTTGCTAGAGATGCAGTGCCTGGTGTCAGAGACCTGTGGCCCCTTAGAGACTAGCAAACCTGGTTTGCTAGAGATGCAGTGCCTGGTGTCAGAGGCCTGTGGCCCCTTAGAGACTAGCAAACCTGGTTTGCTAGAGATGCAGTGCCTGGTGTCAGAGGCCTGTGGCCCCTTAGAGACTAGCAAACCTGGTTTGCTAGAGATGCAGTGCCTGGTGTCAGAGGCCTGTGGCCCCTTAGAGACTAGCAAACCTGGTTTGCTAGAGATGCAGTGCCTGGTGTCAGAGGCCTGTGGCCCCTTAGAGACTAGCAAACCTGGTTTGCTAGAGATGCAGTGCCTGGTGTCAGAGGCCTGTGGCCCCTTAGAGACTAGCAAACCTGGTTTGCTAGAGATGCAGTGCCTGGTGTCAGGCCCCTGTGGCCCCTTAGAGACTAGCAAACCTGGTTTGCTAGAGATGCAGTGCCTGGTGTCAGGCCCCTGTGGCCCCTTAGAGACTAGCAAACCTGGTTTGCTAGAGATGCAGTGCCTGGTGTCAGAGGCCTGTGGCCCCTTAGAGACTAGCAAACCTGGTTTGCTAGAGATGCAGTACCTGGTGTCAGGCCCCTGTGGCCCCTTAGAGACTAGCAAACCTGGTTTGCTAGAGATGCAGTGCCTGGTGTCAGGCCCCTGTGGCCCCTTAGAGACTAGCAAACCTGGTTTGCTAGAGATGCAGTGCCTGGTGTCAGGCCCCTGTGGCCCCTTAGAGACTAGCAAACCTGGTTTGCTAGAGATGCAGTGCCTGGTGTCAGGCCCCTGTGGCCCCTTAGAGACTAGCAAACCTGGTTTGCTAGAGATGCAGTGCCTGGTGTCACAGGCCTGTGGCCCCTTAGAGACTAGCAAACCTGGTTTGCTAGAGATGCAGTGCCTGGTGTCAGGCCCCTGTGGCCCCTTAGAGACTAGCAAACCTGGTTTGCTAGAGATGCAGTGCCTGGTGTCAGAGGCCTGTGGCCCCTTAGAGACTAGCAAACCTGGTTTGCTAGAGATGCAGTGCCTGGTGTCAGAGGCCTGTGGCCCCTTAGAGACTAGCAAACCTGGTTTGCTAGAGATGCAGTGCCTGGTGTCAGGCCTGTGGCCCCTTAGAGACTAGCAAACCTGGTTTGCTAGAGATTCAGTGCCTGGTGTCAGGCCCCTGTGGCCCCTTAGAGACTAGCAAACCTGGTTTGCGAGAGATGCAGTGCCTGGTGTCAGAGGCCTGTGGCCCCTTAGAGACTAGCAAACCTGGTTTGCTAGAGATGCAGTGGCTGGTGTCAGAGGCCTGTGGCCCCTTAGAGACTAGCAAACCTGGTTTGCTAGAGATGCAGTGCCTGGTGTCAGGCCCCTGTGGCCCCTTAGAGACTAGCAAACCTGGTTTGCTAGAGATGCAGTGCCTGGTGTCAGAGGCCTGTGGCCCCTTAGAGACTAGCAAACCTGGTTTGCTAGAGATGCAGTGCCTGGTGTCAGAGGCCTGTGGCCCCTTAGAGACTAGCAAACCTGGTTTGCTAGAGATGCAGTGCCTGGTGTCAGGCCCCTGTGGCCCCTTAGAGACTAGCAAACCTGGTTTGCTAGAGATGCAGTGCCTGGTGTCAGAGGCCTGTGGCCCCTTAGAGACTAGCAAACCTGGTTTGCTAGAGATGCAGTGCCTGGTGTCAGAGGCCTGTGGCCCCTTAGAGACTAGCAAACCTGGTTTGCTAGAGATGCAGTGCCTGGTGTCAGAGGCCTGTGGCCCCTTAGAGACTAGCAAACCTGGTTTGCTAGAGATGCAGTGCCTGGTGTCAGAGGCCTGTGGCCCCTTAGAGACTAGCAAACCTGGTTTGCTAGAGATGCAGTGCCTGGTGTCAGAGGCCTGTGGCCCCTTAGAGACTAGCAAACCTGGTTTGCTAGAGATGCAGTGCCTGGTGTCAGAGGCCTGTGGCCCCTTAGAGACTAGCAAACCTGGTTTGCTAGAGATGCAGTGCCTGGTGTCAGAGGCCTGTGGCCCCTTAGAGACTAGCAAACCTGGTTTGCTAGAGATGCAGTGCCTGGTGTCAGAGGCCTGTGGCCCCTTAGAGACTAGCAAACCTGGTTTGCTAGAGATGCAGTGCCTGGTGTCAGAGGCCTGTGGCCCCTTAGAGACTAGCAAACCTGGTTTGCTAGAGATGCAGTGCCTGGTGTCAGAGGCCTGTGGCCCCTTAGAGACTAGCAAACCTGGTTTGCTAGAGATGCAGTGCCTGGTGTCAGAGGCCTGTGGCCCCTTAGAGACTAGCAAACCTGGTTTGCTAGAGATGCAGTGCCTGGTGTCAGAGGCCTGTGGCCCCTTAGAGACTAGCAAACCTGGTTTGCTAGAGATGCAGTGCCTGGTGTCAGGCCCCTGTGGCCCCTTAGAGACTAGCAAACCTGGTTTGCTAGAGATGCAGTGCCTGGTGTCAGGCCCCTGTGGCCCCTTAGAGACTAGCAAACCTGGTTTGCTAGAGATGCAGTGCCTGGTGTCAGGCCCCTGTGGCCCCTTAGAGACTAGCAAACTTGGTTTGCTAGAGATGCAGTGCCTGGTGTCAGGCCCCTGTGGCCCCTTAGAGACTAGCAAACTTGGTTTGCTAGAGATGCAGTGCCTCGTGTCACAGACCTGTGGCCCCTTAGAGACTAGCAAACCTGGTTTGCTAGAGATGCAGTGCCTGGTGTCAGGCCCCTGTGGCCCCTTAGAGACTAGCAAACCTGGTTTGCTAGAGATGCAGTGCCTGGTGTCAGGCCCCTGTGGCCCCTTAGAGACTAGCAAACCTGGTTTGCTAGAGATGCAGTGCCTGGTGTCAGGCCCCTGTGGCCCCTTAGAGACTAGCAAACCTGGTTTGCTAGAGATGCAGTGCCTGGTGTCAGGCCCCTGTGGCCCCTTAGAGACTAGCAAACCTGGTTTGCTAGAGATGCAGTGCCTGGTGTCAGGCCCCTGTGGCCCCTTAGAGACTAGCAAACCTGGTTTGCTAGAGATGCAGTGCCTGGTGTCAGGCCCCTGTGGCCCCTTAGAGACTAGCAAACCTGGTTTGCTAGAGATGCAGTGCCTGGTGTCAGGCCCCTGTGGCCCCTTAGAGACTAGCAAACCTGGTTTGCTAGAGATGCAGTGCCTGGTGTCAGGCCCCTGTGGCCCCTTAGAGACTAGCAAACCTGGTTTGCTAGAGATGCAGTGCCTGGTGTCAGGCCCCTGTGGCCCCTTAGAGACTAGCAAACCTGGTTTGCTAGAGATGCAGTGCCTGGTGTCAGAGGCCTGTGGCCCCTTAGAGACTAGCAAACCTGGTTTGCTAGAGATGCAGTGCCTGGTGTCAGAGGCCTGTGGCCCCTTAGAGACTAGCAAACCTGGTTTGCTAGAGATGCAGTGCCTGGTGTCACAGGCCTGTGGCCCCTTAGAGACTAGCAAACCTGGTTTGCTAGAGATGCAGTGCCTGGTGTCACAGGCCTGTGGCCCCTTAGAGACTAGCAAACCTGGTTTGCTAGAGATGCAGTGCCTGGTGTCAGGCCCCTGTGGCCCCTTAGAGACTAGCAAACCTGGTTTGCTAGAGATGCAGTGCCTGGTGTCAGGCCCCTGTGGCCCCTTAGAGACTAGCAAACCTGGTTTGCTAGAGATGCAGTGCCTGGTGTCAGGCCCCTGTGGCCCCTTAGAGACTAGCAAACCTGGTTTGCTAGAGATGCAGTACCTGGTGTCAGGCCCCTGTGGCCCCTTAGAGACTAGCAAACCTGGTTTGCTAGAGATGCAGTGCCTGGTGTCAGGCCCCTGTGGCCCCTTAGAGACTAGCAAACCTGGTTTGCTAGAGATGCAATGCCTGGTGTCAGGCCCCTGTGGCCCCTTAGAGACTAGCAAACCTGGTTTGCTAGAGATGCAGTGCCTGGTGTCACAGGCCTGTGGCCCCTTAGAGACTAGCAAACTTGGTTTGCTAGAGATGCAGTGCCTTGTGTCAGAGACCTGTGGCCCCTTAGAGACTAGCAAACTTGGTTTGCTAGCGATGCAGTGCCTTGTGTCAGAGACCTGTGGCCCCTTAGAGACTAGCAAACTTGGTTTGCTAGCGATGCAGTGCCTTGTGTCAGAGACCTGTGGCCCCTTAGAGACTAGCAAACTTGGTTTGCTAGCGATGCAGTGCCTGGTGTCAGGCCCCTGTGGCCCCTTAGAGACTAGCAAACCTGGTTTGCTAGAGATGCAGTGCCTGGTGTCAGGCCCCTGTGGCCCCTTAGAGACTAGCAAACCTGGTTTGCTAGAGATGCAGTGCCTGGTGTCAGGCCTGTGGCCCCTTAGAGACTAGCAAACCTGGTTTGCTAGAGATGCAGTGCCTGGTGTCAGGCCTGTGGCCCCTTAGAGACTAGCAAACCTGGTTTGCTAGAGATGCAGTGCCTGGTGTCAGGCCTGTGGCCCCTTAGAGACTAGCAAACCTGGTTTGCTAGAGATGCAGTGCCTGGTGTCACAGACCTGTGGCCCCTTAGAGACTAGCAAACTTGGTTTGCTAGAGATGCAGTGCCTTGTGTCAGAGACCTGTGGCCCCTTAGAGACTAGCAAACTTGGTTTGCTAGAGATGCAGTGCCTTGTGTCAGGCCCCTGTGGCCCCTTAGAGACTAGCAAACCTGGTTTGCTAGAGATGCAGTGCCTGGTGTCAGGCCCCTGTGGCCCCTTAGAGACTAGCAAACCTGGTTTGCTAGAGATGCAGTGCCTGGTGTCAGGCCCCTGTGGCCCCTTAGAGACTAGCAAACCTGGTTTGCTAGAGATGCAGTGCCTGATGTCAGGCCCCTGTGGCCCCTTAGAGACTAGCAAACCTGGTTTGCTAGAGATGCAGTGCCTGGTGTCAGGCCCCTGTGGCCCCTTAGAGACTAGCAAACTTGGTTTGCTAGAGATGCAGTGCCTGGTGTCACAGACCTGTGGCCCCTTAGAGACTAGCAAACTTGGTTTGCTAGAGATGCAGTGCCTGGTGTCAGAGGCCTGTGGCCCCTTAGAGACTAGCAAACTTGGTTTGCTAGAGATGCAGTGCCTGGTGTCAGAGGCCTGTGGCCCCTTAGAGACTAGCAAACTTGGTTTGCTAGAGATGCAGTGCCTGGTGTCAGAGGCCTGTGGCCCCTTAGAGACTAGCAAACTTGGTTTGCTAGAGATGCAGTGCCTGGTGTCAGAGACCTGTGGCCCCTTAGAGACTAGCAAACCTGGTTTGCTAGAGATGCAGTGCCTGGTGTCAGAGGCCTGTGGCCCCTTAGAGACTAGCAAACTTGGTTTGCTAGAGATGCAGTGCCTTGTGTCAGAGGCCTGTGGCCCCTTAGAGACTAGCAAACCTGGTTTGCTAGAGATGCAGTGCCTGGTGTCAGAGGCCTGTGGCCCCTTAGAGACTAGCAAACCTGGTTTGCTAGAGATGCAGTGCCTGGTGTCAGAGGCCTGTGGCCCCTTAGAGACTAGCAAACCTGGTTTGCTAGAGATGCAGTGCCTGGTGTCAGAGGCCTGTGGCCCCTTAGAGACTAGCAAACCTGGTTTGCTAGAGATGCAGTGCCTGGTGTCAGGCCCCTGTGGCCCCTTAGAGACTAGCAAACCTGGTTTGCTAGAGATGCAGTGCCTGGTGTCAGGCCCCTGTGGCCCCTTAGAGACTAGCAAACCTGGTTTGCTAGAGATGCAGTGCCTGGTGTCAGAGGCCTGTGGCCCCTTAGAGACTAGCAAACCTGGTTTGCTAGAGA
>NW_027055803.1:0-7000 GCF_011386835.1 Chrysemys picta bellii
TGCAGTACCTGGTGTCAGGCCCCTGTGGCCCCTTAGAGACTAGCAAACCTGGTTTGTTAGAGATGCAGTGCCTGGTGTCAGGCCCCTGTGGCCCCTTAGAGACTAGCAAACCTGGTTTGCTAGAGATGCAGTGCCTGGTGTCAGGCCCCTGTGGCCCCTTAGAGACTAGCAAACCTGGTTTGCTAGAGATGCAGTGCCTGGTGTCAGGCCCCTGTGGCCCCTTAGAGACTAGCAAACCTGGTTTGCTAGAGATGCAGTGCCTGGTGTCACAGGCCTGTGGCCCCTTAGAGACTAGCAAACTTGGTTTGCTAGCGATGCAGTGCCTTGTGTCAGAGACCTGTGGCCCCTTAGAGACTAGGAAACTTGGTTTGCTAGCGATGCAGTGCCTTGTGTCAGAGACCTGTGGCCCCTTAGAGACTAGCAAACTTGGTTTGCTAGCGATGCAGTGCCTTGTGTCAGAGACCTGTGGCCCCTTAGAGACTCGCAAACTTGGTTTGCTAGCGATGCAGTGCCTGGTGTCAGGCCCCTGTGGCCCCTTAGAGACTAGCAAACCTGGTTTGCTAGAGATGCAGTGCCTGGTGTCAGGCCCCTGTGGCCCCTTAGAGACTAGCAAACCTGGTTTGCTAGAGATGCAGTGCCTGGTGTCAGGCCTGTGGCCCCTTAGAGACTAGCAAACCTGGTTTGCTAGAGATGCAGTGCCTGGTGTCAGGCCTGTGGCCCCTTAGAGACTAGCAAACCTGGTTTGCTAGAGATGCAGTGCCTGGTGTCAGGCCTGTGGCCCCTTAGAGACTAGCAAACCTGGTTTGCAAGAGATGCAGTGCCTGGTGTCAGGCCTGTGGCCCCTTAGAGACTAGCAAACCTGGTTTGCTAGAGATGCAGTGCCTGGTGTCACAGACCTGTGGCCCCTTAGAGACTAGCAAACCTGGTTTGCTAGAGATGCAGTGCCTTGTGTCACAGACCTGTGGCCCCTTAGAGACTAGCAAACTTGGTTTGCTAGAGATGCAGTGCCTGGTGTCAGAGGCCTGTGGCCCCTTAGAGACTAGCAAACTTGGTTTGCTAGAGATGCAGTGCCTGGTGTCAGAGACCTGTGGCCCCTTAGAGACTAGCAAACCTGGTTTGCTAGAGATGCAGTGCCTGGTGTCAGAGGCCTGTGGCCCCTTAGAGACTAGCAAACCTGGTTTGCTAGAGATGCAGTGCCTGGTGTCAGAGGCCTGTGGCCCCTTAGAGACTAGCAAACCTGGTTTGCTAGAGATGCAGTGCCTGGTGTCAGAGGCCTGTGGCCCCTTAGAGACTAGCAAACCTGGTTTGCTAGAGATGCAGTGCCTGGTGTCAGAGGCCTATGGCCCCTTAGAGACTAGCAAACCTGGTTTGCTAGAGATGCAGTGCCTGGTGTCAGGCCCCTGTGGCCCCTTAGAGACTAGCAAACCTGGTTTGCTAGAGATGCAGTGCCTGGTGTCAGGCCCCTGTGGCCCCTTAGAGACTAGCAAACCTGGTTTGCTAGAGATGCAGTGCCTGGTGTCAGAGGCCTGTGGCCCCTTAGAGACTAGCAAACCTGGTTTGCTAGAGATGCAGTACCTGGTGTCAGGCCCCTGTGGCCCCTTAGAGACTAGCAAACCTGGTTTGCTAGAGATGCAGTGCCTGGTGTCAGGCCCCTGTGGCCCCTTAGAGACTAGCAAACCTGGTTTGCTAGAGATGCAGTGCCTGGTGTCAGGCCCCTGTGGCCCCTTAGAGACTAGCAAACCTGGTTTGCTAGAGATGCAGTGCCTGGTGTCACAGGCCTGTGGCCCCTTAGAGACTAGCAAACTTGGTTTGCTAGCGATGCAGTGCCTTGTGTCAGAGACCTGTGGCCCCTTAGAGACTAGGAAACTTGGTTTGCTAGCGATGCAGTGCCTTGTGTCAGAGACCTGTGGCCCCTTAGAGACTAGCAAACTTGGTTTGCTAGCGATGCAGTGCCTTGTGTCAGAGACCTGTGGCCCCTTAGAGACTCGCAAACTTGGTTTGCTAGCGATGCAGTGCCTGGTGTCAGGCCCCTGTGGCCCCTTAGAGACTAGCAAACCTGGTTTGCTAGAGATGCAGTGCCTGGTGTCAGGCCCCTGTGGCCCCTTAGAGACTAGCAAACCTGGTTTGCTAGAGATGCAGTGCCTGGTGTCAGGCCTGTGGCCCCTTAGAGACTAGCAAACCTGGTTTGCTAGAGATGCACTGCCTGGTGTCAGGCCTGTGGCCCCTCAGAGACTAGCAAACCTGGTTTGCTAGAGATGCAGTGCCTGGTGTCAGGCCTGTGGCCCCTTAGAGACTAGCAAACCTGGTTTGCAAGAGATGCAGTGCCTGGTGTCAGGCCTGTGGCCCCTTAGAGACTAGCAAACCTGGTTTGCTAGAGATGCAGTGCCTGGTGTCACAGACCTGTGGCCCCTTAGAGACTAGCAAACCTGGTTTGCTAGAGATGCAGTGCCTTGTGTCACAGACCTGTGGCCCCTTAGAGACTAGCAAACTTGGTTTGCTAGAGATGCAGTGCCTTGTGTCAGAGACCTGTGGCCCCTTAGAGACTAGCAAACTTGGTTTGCTAGAGATGCAGTGCCTTGTGTCAGGCCCCTGTGGCCCCTTAGAGACTAGGAAACCTGGTTTGCTAGAGATGCAGTGCCTGGTGTCAGGCCCCTGTGGCCCCTTAGAGACTAGCAAACCTGGTTTGCTAGAGATGCAGTGCCTGGTGTCAGGCCCCTGTGGCCCCTTAGAGACTAGCAAACCTGGTTTGCTAGAGATGCAGTGCCTGGTGTCAGGCCCCTGTGGCCCCTTAGAGACTAGCAAACCTGGTTTGCTAGAGATGCAGTGCCTGGTGTCAGGCCCCTGTGGCCCCTTAGAGACTAGCAAACTTGGTTTGCTAGAGATGCAGTGCCTGGTGTCACAGACCTGTGGCCCCTTAGAGACTAGCAAACTTGGTTTGCTAGAGATGCAGTGCCTGGTGTCAGAGACCTGTGGCCCCTTAGAGACTAGCAAACCTGGTTTGCTAGAGATGCAGTGCCTGGTGTCAGAGGCCTGTGGCCCCTTAGAGACTAGCAAACCTGGTTTGCTAGAGATGTAGTGCCTGGTGTCAGGCCCCTGTGGCCCCTTAGAGACTAGCAAACCTGGTTTGCTAGAGATGCAGTGCCTGGTGTCAGAGGCCTGTGGCCCCTTAGAGACTAGCAAACCTGGTTTGCTAGAGATGCAGTGCCTGGTGTCAGGCCCCTGTGGCCCCTTAGAGACTAGCAAACCTGGTTTGCTAGAGATGCAGTGCCTGGTGTCAGGCCCCTGTGGCCCCTTAGAGACTAGCAAACCTGGTTTGCTAGAGATGCAGTGCCTGGTGTCAGGCCCCTGTGGCCCCTTAGAGACTAGCAAACCTGGTTTGCTAGAGATGCAGTGTCTGGTGTCAGAGGCCTGTGGCCCCTTAGAGACTAGCAAACCTGGTTTGCTAGAGATGCAGTGCCTGGTGTCAGAGGCCTGTGGCCCCTTAGAGACTAGCAAACCTGGTTTGCTAGAGATGCAGTGCCTGGTGTCAGAGGCCTGTGGCCCCTTAGAGACTAGCAAACCTGGTTTGCTAGAGATGCAGTGCCTGGTGTCAGAGGCCTGTGGCCCCTTAGAGACTAGCAAACCTGGTTTGCTAGAGATGCAGTGCCTGGTGTCAGAGGCCTGTGGCCCCTTAGAGACTAGCAAACCTGGTTTGCTAGAGATGCAGTGCCTGGTGTCAGAGGTCTGTGGCCCCTTAGAGACTAGCAAACCTGGTTTGCTAGAGATGCAGTGCCTGGTGTCAGGCCCCTGTGGCCCCTTAGAGACTAGCAAAGTTGGTTTGCTAGAGATGCAGTGCCTGGTGTCAGAGACCTGTGGCTCTTTAGAGACTAGCAAACCTGGTTTGCTAGAGATGCAGTGCCTGGTCTCAGAGGCCTGTGGCCCCTTAGAGACTAGCAAACCTGGTTTGCTAGAGATGCAGTGCCTGGTGTCAGGCCCCTGTGGCCCCTTAGAGACTAGCAAACCTGGTTTGCTAGAGATGCAGTGCCTGGTGTCAGAGGCCTGTGGCCCCTTAGAGACTAGCCAACCTGGTTTGCTAGAGATGCAGTGCCTTGTGTCAGAGGCCTGTGGCCCCTTAGAGACTAGCAAACCTGGTTTGCTAGAGATGCAGTGCCTGGTGTCAGAGGCCTGTGGCCCCTTAGAGACTAGCAAACCTGGTTTGCTAGAGATGCAGTGCCTGGTGTCAGGCCCCTGTGGCCCCTTAGAGACTAGCAAACCTGGTTTGCTAGAGATGCAGTGCCTGGTGTCAGAGGCCTGTGGCCCCTTAGAGACTAGCAAACATGGTTTGCTAGAGATGCAGTGCCTGGTGTCAGAGGCCTGTGGCCCCTTAGAGACTAGCAAACCTGGTTTGCTAGAGATGCAGTGCCTGGTGTCAGAGGCCTGTGGCCCCTTAGAGACTAGCAAACCTGGTTTGCTAGAGATGCAGTGCCTGGTGTCAGAGGCCTGTGGCCCCTTAGAGACTAGCAAACCTGGTTTGCTAGAGATGCAGTGCCTGGTGTCAGAGGCCTGTGGCCCCTTAGAGACTAGCAAACCTGGTTTGCTAGAGATGCAGTGCCTGGTGTCAGAGGCCTGTGGCCCCTTAGAGACTAGCAAACCTGGTTTGCTAGAGATGTAGTGCCTGGTGTCAGGCCCCTGTGGCCCCTTAGAGACTAGCAAACCTGGTTTGCTAGAGATGCAGTGCCTGGTGTCAGAGGCCTGTGGCCCCTTAGAGACTAGCAAACCTGGTTTGCTAGAGATGCAGTGCCTGGTGTCAGGCCCCTGTGGCCCCTTAGAGACTAGCAAACCTGGTTTGCTAGAGATGCAGTGCCTGGTGTCAGGCCCCTGTGGCCCCTTAGAGACTAGCAAACCTGGTTTGCTAGAGATGCAGTGCCTGGTGTCAGGCCCCTGTGGCCCCTTAGAGACTAGCAAACCTGGTTTGCTAGAGATGCAGTGTCTGGTGTCAGAGGCCTGTGGCCCCTTAGAGACTAGCAAACCTGGTTTGCTAGAGATGCAGTGCCTGGTGTCAGAGGCCTGTGGCCCCTTAGAGACTAGCAAACCTGGTTTGCTAGAGATGCAGTGCCTGGTGTCAGAGGCCTGTGGCCCCTTAGAGACTAGCAAACCTGGTTTGCTAGAGATGCAGTGCCTGGTGTCAGAGGCCTGTGGCCCCTTAGAGACTAGCAAACCTGGTTTGCTAGAGATGCAGTGCCTGGTGTCAGAGGCCTGTGGCCCCTTAGAGACTAGCAAACCTGGTTTGCTAGAGATGCAGTGCCTGGTGTCAGAGGTCTGTGGCCCCTTAGAGACTAGCAAACCTGGTTTGCTAGAGATGCAGTGCCTGGTGTCAGGCCCCTGTGGCCCCTTAGAGACTAGCAAAGTTGGTTTGCTAGAGATGCAGTGCCTGGTGTCAGAGACCTGTGGCTCTTTAGAGACTAGCAAACCTGGTTTGCTAGAGATGCAGTGCCTGGTCTCAGAGGCCTGTGGCCCCTTAGAGACTAGCAAACCTGGTTTGCTAGAGATGCAGTGCCTGGTGTCAGGCCCCTGTGGCCCCTTAGAGACTAGCAAACCTGGTTTGCTAGAGATGCAGTGCCTGGTGTCAGAGGCCTGTGGCCCCTTAGAGACTAGCCAACCTGGTTTGCTAGAGATGCAGTGCCTTGTGTCAGAGGCCTGTGGCCCCTTAGAGACTAGCAAACCTGGTTTGCTAGAGATGCAGTGCCTGGTGTCAGAGGCCTGTGGCCCCTTAGAGACTAGCAAACCTGGTTTGCTAGAGATGCAGTGCCTGGTGTCAGGCCCCTGTGGCCCCTTAGAGACTAGCAAACCTGGTTTGCTAGAGATGCAGTGCCTGGTGTCAGAGGCCTGTGGCCCCTTAGAGACTAGCAAACATGGTTTGCTAGAGATGCAGTGCCTGGTGTCAGAGGCCTGTGGCCCCTTAGAGACTAGCAAACCTGGTTTGCTAGAGATGCAGTGCCTGGTGTCAGAGGCCTGTGGCCCCTTAGAGACTAGCAAACCTGGTTTGCTAGAGATGCAGTGCCTGGTGTCAGAGGCCTGTGGCCCCTTAGAGACTAGCAAACCTGGTTTGCTAGAGATGCAGTGCCTGGTGTCAGAGGCCTGTGGCCCCTTAGAGACTAGCAAACCTGGTTTGCTAGAGATGCAGTGCCTGGTGTCAGAGGCCTGTGGCCCCTTAGAGACTAGCAAACCTGGTTTGCTAGAGATGCAGTGCCTGGTGTCAGGCCCCTGTGGCCCCTTAGAGACTAGCAAACCTGGTTTGCTAGAGATGCAGTGCCTGGTGTCAGGCCCCTGTGGCCCCTTAGAGACTAGCAAACCTGGTTTGCTAGAGATGCAGTGCCTGGTGTCAGGCCCCTGTGGCCCCTTAGAGACTAGCAAACCTGGTTTGCTAGAGATGCAGTGCCTGGTGTCAGGCCCCTGTGGCCCCTTAGAGACTAGCAAACTTGGTTTGCTAGAGATGCAGTGCCTGGTGTCAGGCCCCTGTGGCCCCTTAGAGACTAGCAAACCTGGTTTGCTAGAGATGCAGTGCCTGGTGTCAGGCCCCTGTGGCCCCTTAGAGACTAGCAAACCTGGTTTGCTAGAGATGCAGTGCCTGGTGTCAGGCCCCTGTGGCCCCTTAGAGACTAGCAAACCTGGTTTGCTAGAGATGCAGTGCCTGGTGTCAGGCCCCTGTGGCCCCTTAGAGACTAGCAAACTTGGTTTGCTAGAGATGCAGTGCCTGGTGTCAGGCCCCTGTGGCCCCTTAGAGACTAGCAAACTTGGTTTGCTAGAGATGCAGTGCCTGGTGTCAGAGGCCTGTGGCCCCTTAGAGACTAGCAAACTTGGTTTGCTAGAGATGCAGTGCCTGGTGTCAGGCCCTTGTGGCCCCTTAGAGACTAGCAAACCTGGTTTGCTAGAGATGCAGTGCCTGGTGTCAGGCCAATGTGGCCCCTTAGAGACTAGCAAACCTGGTTTGCTAGAGATGCAGTGCCTGGTGTCAGAGGCC
>NW_027055804.1:0-7000 GCF_011386835.1 Chrysemys picta bellii
GGTGTCAGAGACCTGTGGCCCCTTAGAGACTAGCAAACCTGGTTTGCTAGAGATGCAGTGCCTGGTGTCAGAGACCTGTGGCCCCTTAGAGACTAGCAAACCTGGTTTGCTAGAGATGCAGTGCCTGGTGTCAGAGACCTGTGGCCCCTTAGAGACTAGCAAACCTGGTTTGCTAGAGATGCAGTGCCTGGTGTCAGAGACCTGTGGCCCCTTAGAGACTAGCAAACCTGGTTTGCTAGCGATGCAGTGCCTGGTGTGAGGCCTGTGGCCCCTTAGAGACTAGGAAACCTGGTTTGCTAGAGATGCAGTGCCTGGTGTCAGGCCTGTGGCCCCTTAGAGACTAGCAAACCTGGTTTGCTAGAGATGCAGTGCCTGGTGTCAGGCCTGTGGCCCCTTAGAGACTAGCAAACCTGGTTTGCTAGAGATGCAGTGCCTCGTGTCAGGCCTGTGGCCCCTTAGAGACTAGCAAACCTGGTTTGCTAGAGATGCAGTGCCTGGTGTCAGGCCTGTGGCCCCTTAGAGACTAGCAAACCTGGTTTGCTAGAGATGCAGTGCCTGGTGTCAGGCCTGTGGCCCCTTAATGACTAGCAAACCTGGTTTGCTAGAGATGCAGTGCCTGGTGTCAGGCCTGTGGCCCCTTAGAGACTAGCAAACCTGGTTTGCTAGAGATGCAGTGCCTTGTGTCAGGCCTGTGGCCCCTTAGAGACTAGCAAACCTGGTTTGCTAGAGATGCAGTGCCTTGTGTCAGAGACCTGTGGCCCCTTAGAGACTAGCAAACGTGGTTTGCTAGAGATGCAGTGCCTTGTGTCACAGACCTGTGGCCCATTAGAGACTAGCAAACTTGGTTTGCTAGAGATGCAGTGCCTTGTGTCAGAGACCTGTGGCCCCTTAGAGACTAGCAAACCTGGTTTGCTAGAGATGCAGTGCCTTGTGTCAGAGACCTGTGGCCCCTTAGAGACTAGCAAACTTGGTTTGCTAGAGATGCAGTGCCTTGTGTCAGAGACCTGTGGCCCCTTAGAGACTAGCAAACTTGGTTTGCTAGAGATGCAGTGCCTTGTGTCAGAGACCTGTGGCCCCTTAGAGACTAGCAAACTTGGTTTGCTAGCGATGCAGTGCCTTGTGTCACAGGCCTGTGGCCCCTTAGAGACTAGCAAACTTGGTTTGCTAGCGATGCAGTGCCTTGTGTCACAGACCTGTGGCCCATTAGAGACTAGCAAACTTGGTTTGCTAGAGATGCAGTGCCTTGTGTCAGAGACCTGTGGCCCCTTAGAGACTAGCAAACCTGGTTTGCTAGAGATGCAGTGCCTTGTGTCAGAGACCTGTGGCCCCTTAGAGACTAGCAAACTTGGTTTGCTAGAGATGCAGTGCCTTGTGTCAGAGACCTGTGGCCCCTTAGAGACTAGCAAACTTGGTTTGCTAGAGATGCAGTGCCTTGTGTCAGAGACCTGTGGCCCCTTAGAGACTAGCAAACTTGGTTTGCTAGCGATGCAGTGCCTTGTGTCACAGGCCTGTGGCCCCTTAGAGACTAGCAAACTTGGTTTGCTAGCGATGCAGTGCCTTGTGTCACAGGCCTGTGGCCCCTTAGAGACTAGCAAACCTGGTTTGCTAGAGATGCAGTGCCTTGTGTAAGGCCTGTGGCCCCTTAGAGACTAGCAAACTTGGTTTGCTAGAGATGCAGTGCCTTGTGTCAGAGACCTGTGGCCCCTTAGAGACTAGCAAACTTGGTTTGCTAGCGATGCAGTGCCTTGTGTCAGAGACCTGTGGCCCCTTAGAGACTAGCAAACTTGGTTTGCTAGAGATGCAGTGCCTTGTGTCACAGACCTGTGGCCCCTTAGAGACTAGCAAACTTGGTTTGCTAGCGATGCAGTGCCTTGTGTCAGAGACCTGTGGCCCCTTAGAGACTAGCAAACCTGGTTTGCTAGAGATGCAGTGCCTGGTGTCAGGCCTGTGGCCCCTTAGAGACTAGCAAACTTGGTTTGCTAGCGATGCAGTGCCTGGTGTCAGGCCTGTGGCCCCTTAGAGACTAGCAAACCTGGTTTGCTAGAGATGCAGTGCCTGGTGTCAGGCCTGTGGCCCCTTAGAGACTAGCAAACCTGGTTTGCTAGAGATTCAGTGCCTGGTGTCAGGCCTGTGGCCCCTTAGAGACTAGCAAACCTGGTTTGCTAGAGATGCAGTGCCTGGTGTCAGGCCTGTGGCCCCTTAGAGACTAGCAAACCTGGTTTGCTAGAGATGCAGTGCCTGGTGTCAGGCCTGTGGCCCCTTAGAGACTAGCAAACCTGGTTTGCTAGAGATGCAGTGCCTGGTGTCAGGCCTGTGGCCCCTTAGAGACTAGCAAACCTGGTTTGCTAGAGATGCAGTGCCTGGTGTCAGGCCTGTGGCCCCTTAGAGACTAGCAAACCTGGTTTGCTAGAGATGCAGTGCCTTGTGTCACAGACCTGTGGCCCCTTAGAGACTAGCAAACTTGGTTTGCTAGAGATGCAGTGCCTTGTGTCAGAGACCTGTGGCCCCTTAGAGACTAGCAAACCTGGTTTGCTAGAGATGCAGTGCCTTGTGTCAGAGACCTGTGGCCCCTTAGAGACTAGCAAACTTGGTTTGCTAGAGATGCAGTTTCTTGTGTCACAGACCTGTGGCCCCTTAGAGACTAGCAAACCTGGTTTGCTAGAGATGCAGTGCCTTGTGTCAGAGACCTGTGGCCCCTTAGAGACTAGCAAACCTGGTTTGCTAGAGATGCAGTGCCTGGTGTCAGGCCTGTGGCCCCTTAGAGACTAGCAAACCTGGTTTGCTAGAGATGCAGTGCCTGGTGTCAGGCCTGTGGCCCCTTAGAGACTAGCAAACTTGGTTTGCTAGAGATGCAGTGCCTGGTGTCAGAGACCTGTGGCCCCTTAGAGACTAGCAAACTTGGTTTGCTAGAGATGCAGTGCCTGGTGTCAGAGACCTGTGGCCCCTTAGAGACTAGCAAACTTGGTTTGCTAGCGATGCAGTGCCTTGTGTCAGAGACCTGTGGCCCCTTAGAGACTAGCAAACTTGGTTTGCTAGCGATGCAGTGCCTTGTGTCAGAGACCTGTGGCCCCTTAGAGACTAGCAAACTTGGTTTGCTAGCGATGCAGTGCCTTGTGTCAGAGACCTGTGGCCCCTTAGAGACTAGCAAACTTGGTTTGCTAGAGATGCAGTGCCTTGTGTCAGAGACCTGTGGCCCCTTAGAGACTAGCAAACTTGGTTTGCTAGAGATGCAGTGCCTTGTGTCAGAGACCTGTGGCCCCTTAGAGACTAGCAAACTTGGTTTGCTAGAGATGCAGTGCCTTGTGTCAGAGACCTGTGGCCCCTTAGAGACTAGCAAACTTGGTTTGCTAGAGATGCAGTGCCTTGTGTCAGAGACCTGTGGCCCCTTAGAGACTAGCAAACTTGGTTTGCTAGAGATGCAGTGCCTTGTGTCAGAGACCTGTGGCCCCTTAGAGACTAGCAAACTTGGTTTGCTAGAGATGCAGTGCCTTGTGTCAGAGACCTGTGGCCCCTTAGAGACTAGCAAACTTGGTTTGCTAGAGATGCAGTGCCTTGTGTCAGAGACCTGTGGCCCCTTAGAGACTAGCAAACTTGGTTTGCTAGAGATGCAGTGCCTTGTGTCAGAGACCTGTGGCCCCTTAGAGACTAGCAAACTTGGTTTGCTAGAGATGCAGTGCCTTGTGTCAGAGACCTGTGGCCCCTTAGAGACTAGCAAACTTGGTTTGCTAGAGATGCAGTGCCTTGTGTCAGAGACCTGTGGCCCCTTAGAGACTAGCAAACTTGGTTTGCTAGAGATGCAGTGCCTTGTGTCAGAGACCTGTGGCCCCTTAGAGACTAGCATACTTGGTTTGCTAGCGATGCAGTGCCTTGTGTCAGAGACCTGTGGCCCCTTAGAGACTAGCAAACTTGGTTTGCTAGAGATGCAGTGCCTTGTGTCAGAGACCTGTGGCCCCTTAGAGACTAGCAAACTTGGTTTGCTAGCGATGCAGTGCCTTGTGTCACAGGCCTGTGGCCCCTTAGAGACTAGCAAACCTGGTTTGCTAGCGATGCAGTGCCTTGTGTCACAGGCCTGTGGCCCCTTAGAGACTAGCAAACCTGGTTTGCTAGCGATGCAGTGCCTTGTGTCACAGGCCTGTGGCCCCTTAGAGACTAGCAAACTTGGTTTGCTAGAGATGCAGTGCCTTGTGTCAGAGACCTGTGGCCCCTTAGAGACTAGCATACTTGGTTTGCTAGCGATGCAGTGCCTTGTGTCAGAGACCTGTGGCCCCTTAGAGACTAGCAAACTTGGTTTGCTAGAGATGCAGTGCCTTGTGTCAGAGACCTGTGGCCCCTTAGAGACTAGCAAACTTGGTTTGCTAGCGATGCAGTGCCTTGTGTCACAGGCCTGTGGCCCCTTAGAGACTAGCAAACCTGGTTTGCTAGCGATGCAGTGCCTTGTGTCACAGGCCTGTGGCCCCTTAGAGACTAGCAAACCTGGTTTGCTAGCGATGCAGTGCCTTGTGTCACAGGCCTGTGGCCCCTTAGAGACTAGCAAACCTGGTTTGCTAGCGATGCAGTGCCTTGTGTCAGAGACCTGTGGCCCCTTAGAGACTAGCAAACTTGGTTTGCTAGAGATGCAGTGCCTTGTGTCAGAGACCTGTGGCCCCTTAGAGACTAGCAAACTTGGTTTGCTAGCGATGCAGTGCCTTGTGTCAGAGACCTGTGGCCCCTTAGAGACTAGCAAACTTGGTTTGCTAGCGATGCAGTGCCTTGTGTCACAGACCTGTGGCCCCTTAGAGACTAGCAAACTTGGTTTGCTAGCGATGCAGTGCCTTGTGTCAGAGACCTGTGGCCCCTTAGAGACTAGCAAACTTGGTTTGCTAGAGATGCAGTGCCTTGTGTCACAGGCCTGTGGCCCCTTAGAGACTAGCAAACTTGGTTTGCTAGCGATGCAGTGCCTTGTGTCACAGGCCTGTGGCCCCTTAGAGACTAGCAAACCTGGTTTGCTAGCGATGCAGTGCCTTGTGTCAGAGACCTGTGGCCCCTTAGAGACTAGCAAACCTGGTTTGCTAGAGATGCAGTGCCTCGTGTCACAGACCTGTGGCCCCTTAGAGACTAGCAAACTTGGTTTGCTAGAGATGCAGTGCCTCGTGTCACAGACCTGTGGCCCCTTAGAGACTAGCAAACTTGGTTTGCTAGAGATGCAGTGCCTCGTGTCAGAGACCTGTGGCCCCTTAGAGACTAGCAAACTTGGTTTGCTAGAGATGCAGTGCCTTGTGTCAGAGACCTGTGGCCCCTTAGAGACTAGCAAACTTGGTTTGCTAGAGATGCAGTGCCTTGTGTCAGAGACCTGTGGCTCCTTAGAGACTAGCAAACTTGGTTTGCTAGAGATGCAGTGCCTTGTGTCAGAGACCTGTGGCTCCTTAGAGACTAGCAAACTTGGTTTCCTAGCGATGCAGTGCCTTGTGTCAGAGACCTGTGGCCCCTTAGAGACTAGCAAACTTGGTTTGCTAGAGATGCAGTGCCTTGTGTCAGAGACCTGTGGCCCCTTAGAGACTAGCAAACCTGGTTTGCTAGAGATGCAGTGCCTCGTGTCAGAGACCTGTGGCCCCTTAGAGACTAGCAAACCTGGTTTGCTAGAGATGCAGTGCCTTGTGTCACAGACCTGTGGCCCCTTAGAGACTAGCAAACTTGGTTTGCTAGAGATGCAGTGCCTTGTGTCAGAGACCTGTGGCCCCTTAGAGACTAGCAAACTTGGTTTGCTAGAGATGCAGTGCCTTGTGTCAGAGACCTGTGGCCCCTTAGAGACTAGCAAACTTGGTTTGCTAGAGATGCAGTGCCTTGTGTCAGAGGCCTGTGGCCCCTTAGAGACTAGCAAACTTGGTTTGCTAGAGATGCAGTGCCTTGTGTCAGAGACCTGTGGCCCCTTAGAGACTAGCAAACTTGGTTTGCTAGCGATGCAGTGCCTTGTGTCAGAGACCTGTGGCCCCTTAGAGACTAGCAAACCTGGTTTGCTAGAGATGCAGTGCCTTGTGTCAGAGACCTGTGGCCCCTTAGAGACTAGCAAACTTGGTTTGCTAGAGATGCAGTGCCTTGTGTCAGAGACCTGTGGCCCCTTAGAGACTAGCAAACCTGGTTTGCTAGCGATGCAGTGCCTTGTGTCAGAGACCTGTGGCCCCTTAGAGACTAGCAAACTTGGTTTGCTAGAGATGCAGTGCCTTGTGTCAGAGACCTGTGGCCCCTTAGAGACTAGCAAACTTGGTTTGCTAGAGATGCAGTGCCTTGTGTCAGAGACCTGTGGCCCCTTAGAGACTAGCAAACCTGGTTTGCTAGAGATGCAGTGCCTGGTGTCAGAGACCTGTGGCCCCTTAGAGACTAGCAAACCTGGTTTGCTAGAGATGCAGTGCCTGGTGTCAGGCCTGTGGCCCCTTAGAGACTAGCAAACCTGGTTTGCTAGAGATGCAGTGCCTGGTGTCAGGCCTGTGGCCCCTTAGAGACTAGCAAACCTGGTTTGCTAGAGATGCAGTGCCTGGTGTCAGGCCTGTGGCCCATTAGAGACTAGCAAACCTGGTTTGCTAGAGATGCAGTGCCTGGTGTCAGGCCTGTGGCCCCTTAGAGACTAGCAAACCTGGTTTGCTAGACATGCAGGGCCTGGTGTCAGGCCTGTGGCCCCTTAGAGACTAGCAAACCTGGTTTGCTAGAGATGCAGTGCCTGGTGTCACAGACCTGTGGCCCCTTAGAGACTAGCAAACCTGGTTTGCTAGAGATGCAGTGCCTTGTGTCAGAGACCTGTGGCCCCTTA
The DNA here is from genome assembly GCF_011386835.1 of Chrysemys picta bellii. NCBI lineage: Eukaryota > Metazoa > Chordata > Testudines > Emydidae > Chrysemys > Chrysemys picta. The sequence continues at coordinate 6,782 of NW_027055804.1, forward strand.
GAGACTAGCAAACTTGGTTTGCTAGAGATGCAGTGCCTTGTGTCAGAGACCTGTGGCCCCTTAGAGACTAGCAAACTTGGTTTGCTAGCGATGCAGTGCCTTGTGTCACAGGCCTGTGGCCCCTTAGAGACTAGCAAACCTGGTTTGCTAGCGATGCAGTGCCTTGTGTCAGAGACCTGTGGCCCCTTAGAGACTAGCAAACCTGGTTTGCTAGCGATG
>NW_027055805.1:0-5000 GCF_011386835.1 Chrysemys picta bellii
CCTTTCGACTCGGGGTTGACCTGGTGGCCGAGAGGGGACTCGCACGGCAGGCAAGCCGCCCTGGGCTCACCCTCCCCGGCCGCAGCGAGGGACTGCCACCCGGCCGACTGGATCGGGCCCCTGGAAGTCTGGAAAAAAGAATGGAACCTGACGCCTCCGAGGAGGGGGCGCCCAGGGAAGGAGGGAGATCCGGGTTGACCTGCTGACCGGACGGGAAAGAGGCCACCGGGCGTCCCCCCCCTTAAAACCTAGGGGTTGACCTGGTGGCCGGAAAGCGAACCGGCCAGCAGGTGAACCCGTTCGATTCCACGGGTTGACCTGGTGCCCGGGAAGCGAACCGGCCAGCAGGTGAACCCGTTCGATTCCACGGGTTGACCTGGTGCCCGGGAAGCGAACCGGCCAGCAGGTGAACCCGTTCGATTCCACGGGTTGACCTGGTGCCCGGGAGGGGACTCTGAAAATTTTTCAGCCCTTTCGACTCGGGGTTGACCTGGTGGCCGAGAGGGGACTCGCACGGCAGGCAAGCCGCCCTGGGCTCACCCTCCCCGGCCGCAGCGAGGGACTGCCTCCCGGTCGACTGGATCGGGCCCCTGGAAGTCTGGAAAAAAGAATGGAACCTGACGCCTCCGAGGAGGGGGCGCCCAGGGAAGGAGGGAGATCCGGGTTGACCTGCTGACCGGACGGGAAAGAGGCCACCGGGCGTCCCCCCCCCCTTAAAACCTAGGGGTTGACCTGGTGGCCGGAAAGCGAACCGGCCAGCAGGTGAACCCGTTCGATTCCACGGGTTGACCTGGTGCCCGGGAAGCGAACCGGCCAGCCGGTGAACCCGTCCGATTCCACGGGTTGACCTGGTGGCCGGGAAGCGAACCGGCCAGCAGGTGAACCCGTTCGATTCCACGGGTTGACCTGGTGCCCGGGAGGGGACTCTGAAAATTTTTCAGCCCTTTCGACTCGCGGTTGACCTGGTGGCCGAGAGGGGACTCGCACGGCAGGCAAGCCGCCCTGGGCTGACCCTCCCCGGCCGCAGCGAGGGACTGCCTCCCGGCCGACAGGATCGGGCCCCTGGAAGTCTGGGGGGGGGGGGGAATCGCCCCACGCCTCCGAGGAGGGCTGCCCGGGCGGGCCTGGCCCCGGAGCTCGAAAAAAAAAAAAAGGATCGGGCCCACTAGAGACATGGACCAGGCCGCCCTGGGCTCACCCTCCCCGGCCGCAGCGAGGGACTGCCTCCCGGCCGACTGGATCGGGCCCCTGGAAGTCTGGGGGGGGGGGGGAAATGGAACCTGACGCCTCCGAGGAGGGGACGCCCAGGGAAGGAGGGAGATCCGGGTTGACCTGGTGACCGGACGGGAAAGAGGCCACCGGGCGTGCCCCCGTTAAAACCCCTAGGGGTTGACCTGGTGGCCGGAAAGCAAACCGGCCACTGGGTAGGCCGGTCGGCAACCTAGGGGTTGACCTGGTGGCCGGGAAGCGAACCGGCCAGCAGGTGAACCCGTCCGATTCCACGGGTTGACCTGGTGCCCGGGAGGGGACTCTGAAAATTTTTCAGCCCTTTCGACTCGGGGTTGACCTGGTGGCCGAGAGGGGCCTCGCACGGCAGGCAAGCCGCCCTGGGCTCACCCTCCCCGGCCGCAGCGAGGGACTGCCCCTCCCCACCCCCCGGCTGACAGGATCGGGCGCACTGGAAGTCCGGGACAGTATTTTCCCCGACGCCGGGGAGGGCGGGCGGAGGGGCTCTGGCGGCCAGCCCGGGCCCCGGAGCTCGAAAAGGAAAAAAGGACCGGGCCCGCGAGAGACGGGGGCCCTGCCGCAGGGGGGGGGGCAGTCCGACCGGGGCTCACCGTGCGGCAGGCCCGGGCGTCGGCAGGGGAAAGCGGGCGAGGAGGCGCGGGGCCGGGTGCCTACGGCCATACCGGACCGAACGCCCCCGATCCCGTCCGATCTCGGAAGGTAAACCGTCCCGGGCCTGGCTAGTACTTGGATGGGTGACCGCCTGGGAATCCCAGGTGCCGTAGGCAGCTTTTCCCGGTCCGAGTCAGCTCTCTCTCCTTTTCTGGGGGGGAAGGAGAGGGGGGGACGGGCCGGAAAGCCCCTCGTCGCTCCTGCCGAGTCGGAGGTCGCGGCCGCAGGTCACGGGTCTGGGCGCCTGGGGTCCGGCTCCCCACCCACCCGGCTTCCTCCGCGGAGGACCCCCCCCGGGGCCACCGAAGCCGCTGGGGGAGACGCCGGGCATGGGGCGGACTGGCCCGGACCCTCCCGGCCGCCGGCCCGCAGGTCCGCCCCGAATCCCCCCCCGCGGCCACCCAGGCCAGGCCTGGCCAGGCGGGACGGACGGCGGGTGTCCAGCGCCCAGCGGCTTCCTCCAGCGGGGACCCACGGACCCCAAAGCCGCAGGGGGAGGCCCCGGGCCTGGGACGGACTCGCTCGGACCCCCTGCGCCCGGCCGCCGGCCCGCGGGACCGCCCCGAATCCCCCCGCGGCCACCCAGGCCAGGCCTGGCCAGGCGGGACGGACGGCGGGTGTCCAGCGCCCAGCGGCTTCCTCCAGCGGGGACCCACGGACCCCAAAGCCGCAGGGGGAGACCCCAGGCCCGGGACCGACTCGCTCGGACCCCCCGCCTCCCCTGCGCCCGGCCGCCGGCCCGCGGGACCGCCCCGAATCCCCCCGCGGCCACCCAGGCCAGGCCTGGCCAGGCGGGACGGACGGCGGGTGTCCAGCTCCCAGTGGCTTCCGCCAGCGGGGACCCACGGACCCCAAAGCCGCAGGGGGAGGCCCCGGGCCCGGGACGGACTCGCTCGGACCCCCCGCCTCCCCTGCGCCCGGCCCCCGGCCCGCGGGACCGCCCCGAATCCCCCCGCGGCCATCCAGGCCAGGCCTGGCCTGGCGGGCCGGTGTGCAGCTCCCCCGGGCTTCCTCCCCCGACGACCCGCGCCCCCCTGAGCCGCAGGCGGAGACCCCGGCCCCGGGGCGGACCGGCCCGGGCTCGCCCGAGCCCCCTGCGCCCGGCCCGCAGGACCGCCCCCCCGAATCCCCCGGGAGAGGCCCGGCCTGCACGCCACTGACGACCCGCGGCCCCCAAAGTCGCAGGAGGCGCCCCCCCCCCCCCGGTTAGCCCCGTCTCGCTCCGCGCCCCCCGCCCCTCGCTGCCGGGACCGGGCGCCGCCCCAGAGTCAGCCGCAGCCGGCCGGCCTGAGAGCTGCCCTCCTGTGGACGACGGTGAGTTTACCTTGATACTAACCGGCCGTCAGCCAGGTCAACCCCATTGCTAGACTGGGGTGGACCTGGTGGCCGAGTGGGGACTTGGAACATTTGACAGCTGCTTCCCGGGGCTTGACCGGTTGTCCTGAACGCCCCCCACCCCCACCCCCAGCCCCCGGCTCCTGCTCCCCTCTCCCCAGCCTCGGTGCTCCGCTCCCTGCCTCGGAGGCTGCCTCTCTGCGGCGCCTGCATCGCCTCCGAGGACGCGCACCCTCCGGAGGCTGGACGTAAACCCACCACTGCCGCCGACCCGGCTCTCCGAGGGACGACTGTGAGGCCCCCCACCCCACCCCACCCCCGGACCGCCCTGGGGACGACTGCTAAGCCTCCCCCACCGGACCGCCCGGGGGAAGACTGCGACGCCTCCCGCCAGGCCCCCACCCAGCCTGGGGGAAGACTGCTAAGCCTCCCCCCCACACACACACACACACACTGTCGGGGGATGACGATTAAGCCTCTCCCGGACTGCCCGGGGGAAGACTATTAAGCCTCCCCTGGAACCACTATTAAGCCTGCCCCCGGAGTCCTCGGGGGATGACTGCTAAGCCTCCCCCACCGGACCACCCGGGGCAAGACTGCTAAGCCTCCCTCCCACACACACACACACTGTCAGGGGAGGACTATTAAGCTTTCCCGCTGGAGCGCCCGGGGCGGACGACTGTTAAGCCTGCCCCCGGAGTCCTCGGGGGAGGACTATTAAGCTTTCCCCCCTGGAGCGCCCGGGGGGGGGGGGGGGGACGACTATTAAGCCTGGCCCCCGGAGTCCTCGGGGGACGACTATTAAGCCTCCCCCGGACCTGCTCCCTCTCGACTATTAAGCCCCCCCTCTGCGGTCCTCAGCACCACTGCCGCGCTGCCCTGGGAGTGGGGTGACATCCGGTCCGGAAAGCAAACCGGCCACCAGGTCAACCCGTCGAATCCAATGGGTTGACCTGGTGGCCGGAAAGCAAACCGGTCGCCAGGTCAACCCGTCGAATCCAATGGGTTGACCTGGTGGCCGGAAAGCAAACCGGCCGCCAGGTCAACCCAGTAGATTCAGCGGGTTGACCTGGTGGCCGAACGGGGACTTTGAAAATTTGACAGCCGCTTCCCGGGGGTTGACCTGTTGTCCCGGTGGGGACTTTGAACATTTGACAGCCGCCTCCCAGGGCTTGACCTGTTGTCCCGGTGGGGACTTTGAACATTTGACAGCCGCCTCCCAGGGCTTGACCTGTTGTCCCGGGGGGGACTTTGAACATTTTACAGCCGCTTCCCGGGGCTTGACCTGGTGGCCGAGTGGGGACTTTGAACATTTGACAGCCGCTTCCCGGGGGTTGACCTGTTGTCCTGAACGCCCCCCACCTCCCCCCCCCCGGCTCCTGCTCCCCACTCCCCAGCCTCGGTGCTCCGCTCCCTGCCTCGGAGGCTGCCTCTCTGCGGCGGCTGCATCGCGTCCGAGGACGCTCACCCTCCGGAGGCTGGATGTAAAGCCTGACACCCGCCACCGCCGCCGACACGGCTCTCGGAGGGACGACTCTGAGGCCTCCCCCCACCCCCGGACCGCCCTGGGGACGACTGCTAAGCCTCCCCCCCGCCCACACCCACACCCACACTGTCGGGGGATGACTCTTAAGCCTCTCCCGGACTGCCTGGGGAACGACTATTAAGCCTGCCCCCCCCGGAGCACTCGGGGGACGACTATTAAGCCTCCCGCGGACTGCCCGGGGGATGACTATTAAGCCTCCCCTGGAAGGACTATTAAGCCT
>NW_027055806.1:0-7000 GCF_011386835.1 Chrysemys picta bellii
GCCTCCACGCTGGAGTAGTTACTCTCAGGAATCGCAGTCCTGATGGAATTACATGGCACAGCCCTGGAGGGGGAACAGCCAAAGAAACCCACCGCAGGAGCATTCAACTCAGAAAGGGGAACTGCACAGACGTGAGGGGGCTCGTTAAATGGAAATTAAAAGCAACACGCCAGGGTGAAATGCCAGCAAAGCGCACGGAGACCGTTTAAAAACACCATGCTAGAGGCTCCCACTACATGTATCCCGCAAATAAAAAACAAACCAGTGCGAGGATAAAAAAAATGCCCCCAGGGCTAAACAGCCGAGTAAAAGAGGCACTTTGGAAGTCAAATCCTAGTGAGGAAAATACAAAGACGCACAAACTCTGGCAAGTCAAATGCAAAGTATAATAAGGCCAAAAAAGAACGTGAAGAGCAACTAGCTAAGGCACAACAACTAACAGCAAAGTACTGGTTAAGTACATGGGATGCAGGAAGTCTGCCAAACAGTCAGCAAAGCCACTAGGCGATCGAGGCGCTAAAGGAGCACTCCAGGAAGACCAGGCCATTGCGGAGAAACTTCTGTCTTCAGTGCAGAGGATGCGGAGGAAATCCATACGCGCCAGCCCTGCTTTTTAGGTGACAGATGCTAGAATTATAGACCCATCGGGTTAGAAGGGACTGCAAGGTTCAGGGAGGGCGTTTGGGTGCAGGAGGGGGTTTGGGGTGCGGGCTTTGGGATGGAGTTTGGGTGCAGGCTCTGGACTAGGACAGGGGGTTGTGGTTGGGGTGCAGAAGGGGGTGCAGGCTCTGGGCTGGGACAGGGGGTTGGGCTGCAGGAGGGGGTACGGGAGGGGGTTTGGGGGCACGGGAGGGGGTTTGGGGGCTGGGTGTGAGGGGGTTTGGGGGCTGGGTGCAGGCTCTGGGCTGGGACAGAGGGTTGGGGTGCAGGAAGGAGTACGGGAGGAGGTTTGGGGGCTGGGTGTGACAGGGGTTGAGTGCTGGGTGCAGGCTCTGGGCTGGGACAGGGGGTTGGGGTGCAGGAGGGAGTTTGGGTGCTGGGTGCAAGCTCTGGGCTGGGACAGGGGGTTGGGGTGCAGGAGGGAGTTTGGGTGCTGGGTGCAGGCTCTGGGCTGGGGCAGGGGGTTAGGGTTGGGGTGCAGAAGGGGGTGCAGGCTCTGGGATGGAGTTTGGGTGTTGGGTGCAGGCTCTGGGCTGGGACTGGGGGTTGGGGTGCAGGAGGGAGTGAGGGAGGGGGTTTGGGAGCTGGGTGTGAGAGGGGGTTTGGGGGCTGGGTGCAGGCTATGGGCTGGGACTGGGGGTTGGGGTGCAGGAGGGGATATGGGAGGGGGGTTGGGGGCTGGGTGTGAGAGGGGGTTTGGGTGCTGGGTGCAGGCTCTGGGCTGGGACAGAGGGTTGGGGTGCAGGAGGGAGTTTGGGTGCTGGGTGTTGGGGTGCAGGAGGGGATACGGGAAGGGGTTTGGGGGCTGGGTGTGAGAGGGGGATTTGGGGGCTGGGTGCAGGCTCTAGGCTGGGACAGGGCGTTGGGGTGCAGAAGGGGGTGCAGGGTGTGGGGCTGGGCCAGGGATGAGGAGTTTGGGGTGCAGCAGGCAGGCTGCCCTGGGGCTGGGGTAGGGGGCCAGAGGGGAAGATCCCCCCAGGGACAAGACACTCACCCAAGCGCCGCAGCAGCTCCCCAGATGTCCTAGCTCTTCTCTTGCCCTTACATCCTTCACTTCTCTGGCCATTGGTTTGCTGCATCTCTGAGTCCTCTCTCTATATGCCCTGGCCCAGCAGCTAGTTACCCAGGCTACCCTCCCATTGCCATCCCTGGGGGTATCCTGGGCTGTCAGGGCTGCAGGTTTTGGCCCATGGTCAGTGCAGGCGCTACGGCTGCTGCACACCTACGTGGTGACTCCTGCAGCCCATCGCCAAACTGCGGGGCCATATTCTGCAGGGTGGCCTCCCTGGCTGAGATTCTGGGAGCAGAGACACCCTGGATTCGAGAAGGAAAATGACCCCACCAGAACACACTGGAAATGGCTCCCAGAGACGTCCCAGTGACACCCGACTGTGCAGTCCGGGGTTCTCTGGCAGAAATTCTCCTGCTTCTTCATTGTCACCGCGGGCAAGAGTCTGGCAGTGGGAATGGAGAGGGGGTGTCTGCGGGCAGAGCCTTCCATGGCTTTCTGAATGGGAGCCTGACAGAGCTTGTGCCCGTGGTGAAGGGCCCAGATTCAATCCCCACCCGTGCCCATGGGGTCTCTGTGGCCATGGGTTCCCTTACCCATCACTGCAGGCTGTGCAGGAGGTGGAGGAGAACCTGGCCATGGAGGAGGCAGCCTCTCTGGGTCTGAGCAGCACCGGAGCTGGGGGAGCCGGATGGGAGCTTCTGGTACGGGAGGTTTCACATGCGGTCCATGGAGCTGGAGAGGACAGAGCTGGGCCCAGAGTCCTGGGGCAGCTCCTCAGTTAGTTCCTGTAAGACCCAAAGGAGAAGGTCAGATTCAGGCCCCACTGACCCCTGGGCACTTCCCAGAGAGGCTGCCCAGACACAGCCAGCAGGATCCTCTGGCAACACAGCTGGGCCCTGTCCTCCCGATTCCCTCCTTCCCTTCCAACTTGACCCTTGTCCAGCCTCTCGCAGCTGCCCCTTACCTTTCCACCCCCAGCCTCAGCTTACCCTCCAGTCCCACGATTCCCCACCTGCCCCCAGCGCTGACGCCCAGAATTTCCTCTTGGCGGTGCCCAGACCTCAGCCCCAGGAATCCCTGCTCTCTGCTGTTCTCTCCAGTGCCCTGCCAAGGGGAGCCCCCTCCTTGTCCGAGGTCTCCTGCCCTCCCGCCAGGTCCCCACAGCCGTCTCTCACTCACCTCTCACTCTCACCACTGTCTTCTCCCCCAGAGCCGCTTTGGAGCAGGGTCATTCTAGGCTGTCCGGCCACCCTTCTGTGCGGTGAAGCACATCGGAGCAGGGGGTGGAGGGAGGCGATGCTTCATAGAGTTTCATAGAGCTTAAGGCCAGAAGGCACCATTGGATCATCTCATCTGACCTCCTGAATGTTCCAGGCCATTAAATTTCACCCACCTACAGTCTGAGTCTCTCACTGTAGGTCATTTTCTCCAGCTCTCAGGTCATTTGTGTGACTCTTTTCTGCACCCTCTCCAATTTAACACCATCCTTTAAAACACGGACACGAGAAATGCCTGTCACTATTCCATTATCTCTCTTACCAATGCTATAGAGAGAGGTAAGATCCCCCCCTGCTCCTGCTCATTACTGCCCTATTTACACATCTGGGCAAGGGGGACCTGGCTATGGAGGTGGAAGAGGACTTGGCCTTGCCCTCCTCCTCCTCCTCCTCATCCAAGTCATCCTCTTCCGCTTTCTTGTCTATGACCACGTGCTCCATTCCTATGGCCAGGTCCTCCCCCTCCTCTTCTTCTTCCCCCTGCATCAGCACATCCTCCTCCTCCTCCATTCCTGGGTCCTCCTAGTCTACAGCCAGGTCCTCTACCTCCTCTTCTGCCTCTTCTTCTTCCCCCTGCATGGCCACATCCTCCTCCTCCTCCTCTGTGGCCAGGTCCTCTTCCTCCTGCTCCTTCTCCGTGGCCAAGTCCTAATCCTCTTCCACTTCCTTTTCCTCCATAGCCAGTACCTCCTCTTCCTTCTCTTCTTTCTCCTGCATGGCCACATCCTCGTCATCCTCCATTACTGGGTCCTCTTCCTTCTCCTCCTCCTGGTCCAGGTCCTCCTTGTCCTCCTCTGTGGCCTGGGCCTTCTCCTCTTCCTCCACAGGCAGGTGCTCCTCTTCCTGCTCCATGGCCAGATCCTTCTCTTCTTCCTTTTGCTCCATGATCAGATGTTCCTCCACCAGGGCCACGTCCTTCTCTTCCTCTTCCTTTACCTTCTTCTTCCTCCTCCTTCTCTGTGGTCAAGTCCTCCTCCTCGTCTATGGAGAGCTCCTCCTCCTCCTCTTCTGCTGACAAATTCTCCACCTCCTCTGCAGACAGGTTCTCCTCCTCCTCTTCCTCCTCTTCTGCAGACATGTTCTCCTCCTCCTCTTCTTTCTCTTCTGCAGACAGGTTCTCCTCCTCCTCCTCTTCTCATTCTGCAGACAGGTTCTCCTCCTCCTCCTCCACTGTGTCCAGGTCTTCCTCCTCCTCTGTGGTCATGTCCTCCCCCTCTTTTATGGCTAGGTCCTCCACCTCCTCCTCTTTTTCTGTGGTCAGGACTTCCTCTTCCTGCTTCTCCTCCTCCTCTGTCTCTAGGTCTTCCTCCTCTTCCTCTCCTTCTGTGACCCGATCTTCATCCTCCTCTGCCTTTTCCTCAGGGGCAAGGTCCTTCTTCTCTGACTGGTCCGTGGGGATCTCTGCGTCAGAGAGACAAGGGCAGAGGGTGACTCTTGCTGGGGAGGAGGGAAGAGGAAGGACAGGGGTGTGAAGGGATAGGGAGAGAAGATTTAATGTTTCCCCCTCCCATGTAAGCACCCAAAGGCAGAGAAATCCCCACACTGCCCCTCCCACAGACCTCTCAGCCCCAGGGCCCCATGGCAGAGAGATCCCCACACTGCCCCTCCCACAGACCTCTCAGCCCCAGGGCCCCATGGCAGAGAGATCCGCCACTGCCCCTCCCACAGACCTCTCAGCCCCAGGGCCCCATGGCAGAGAGATCCCCACACTACCCCTCCCAGAGACCCTCAGCCCTATGGCTCCATGACAGATGGGGCCCTTCACTGTCCCATCCTTCCTGGGAATTGCCCCAAAGCATCAGGGACCCACTTCCCAGCAGCTCCCCCCATGCCCCACTGCAGGGGGTGGCTCTGTGACTCCCGCTGATGTCATTGGGCTCACGTGGCTCAGGCCAGACCCCTGGGCTGGGATCCCCCCCAATGACTCTGACAGAGTGACTGGGTGTTAATGGCCCCTTGCTCCTCCCCATGCCCAGGGAGTCTCCTCACCTGCAGTGGAGGAGCACTCGGCCTCCGTGTTGCAGGGAGCCTCCAGGGAGCGGCTGCTCTCCCCTCCGGCACCAGGTGAGCTGCTGGGGCAGCGATCCCCCAGCTCCTGCCCTGGGGATGCCTCCTGCTGGCCCACGCGGCTGGGCTGAGGGCTGGCCTTCCAGCAGAAGCAAACCCAGAGCTGCCTTGCCTGGTTCCTCCCGTGGGCTGTGTCCTGCCTGCCCAGACTGAACGTGGGCCACCTCCATCTCGGCCTGGATGTCGTCTCTCTCCGCTCGGCACCAGCCCTGGGAGCTGGTTTCCTCCTGGTGAGCAAGGCCGAGCAGGTCCATCTCCTGGGGTGGCCAGGAGCTGCTTCCCATGCCATGGGGATGGAGGGGCGGCTCTCTGTCTGGGGATGCTGGCAGCTGCCCCCCTCTGGCTCCAGGGCCACCTGCGGAGCCTTTATCCTGAAAATCCTCCTCAGTACGTCCATCCTGGAACTGAGCAGGGAGCAGCCGTGAGTCTGGGGCAACGCAGCTTCTCGCCACTGGGCCTGTCTGCCCCCCAGCTGGGGCGACTCCCTCTCCTACCCACACTCCCCGGGGGGCACCTGGACTGGGCTCTGCACACACTGGCAGGGCTCTCCCTGCAGGCTGCTCCCGAAGCTCCCCTGATGTTGGGACCCCCAGGGAATCTCATCCCTTAGAGCAATGGGGTCAGTGACAGAGACCTGTAGTCAGTCTGGACAAGCATCGTCCTCCTGTAGCCCCAGGCCACACCCCCTCCCCGGCCTGAGAAGGCAGGGAACCCAAGTGTCCAGGCTTCACTCCTGAGCCAATGGCAACAGCAGACAGGTGCCCCCGTTCCTCAACCCCAGCTCAGCAGCTACCAGATCGAGGACACCCTGACATCAGCCCCCCACTCCTACCCCCGCTCTGCGCAGCAGACAGTGGGCAGGCAGCTTGGTGGGGGCGGGGGCCAGGAGGTGGGAGCAGCAGTGGAGCATGGTGATGGGGGGAGGGGCACCTGTATTATTATTATTTGCACTGTAAAAACACCAATAGTGCAATGTAGAAATTGAAGCATGAAGGGGCATACAAATGTTTAGCATAACTGGCACATAAATTCCTTGCAACGCCCGCTACACTAGTGCCATGCAAATGCCTGTACTCACTGTCAGGTGATATTGTCAATAAGAAGTGGGCAGCATTATCTCCTGGAAATGTAAACAAACTTGTTGGTCCTGAACAAGAAGTAGGACTGAGTGGACTCGTGGGCTCTAAAGTTTTACATTGGTTTGTTTACGAGTGCAGTTATCTTAAAAAAAATGTCTACATTTGTAAGTTGCGCTTTCACTATAAAGAGATTGCACTGAGGTACTTGTATGAGGTGAATCGAAAAATACTATTTCTTTTATCTTTTTTACGGTGTAAATATTTGTAATCAAAAATAATAATATATGTTGAGCACTGTACACTTTGTATTCTGTTTCAGAGGGGCAGCCGTGTTAGTCTGTATCCGCAAAAACAACAAGGAGTCCTTGTGGCACCTTAGAGACTAACACGTTTATTTGGGTTTTAGCCCACGGAAGCTTATTCCAAATAAATGTGTTAGTCTCTAAGGTGCCACAAGGACTCCTCATTGTTTTTGTAGTCTCTGTTGTAACTGAAATCAATATATTTTAAACTATAAAAAAATCCACAAAACTATGGATAATACATTGAAATTACAATTGACAGCCCTAGTTATTGGCTTTGGATGGAGCCCAACAGGAAATCAGTAGGAGTTCTTTCCCAAACACCCACTCACTGTCCTTCTGAGCTCAGACGGTTTAACATTCATTGTCTGATCCAGACTCACTACTGCTCAAACTGAGTTTGAGAAGTGTCTATCCCTTCACTGGACAGACAGGGAAACTGAGGTACAGAGACGGGAAGTGACCTGCCCAGGGCCCCACAGCAGGGCAGTGGCAGAGCCAGAAAGAGAAGCCAAAGCCCTGCAATCCCTGCCCTGAGGCCTGGCTCAAGGCTTTGCCCTGTTGCCTGCTGCTCAGTGGAGTTTCTTCCCTCAGGGGGATGGA
>NW_027055807.1:0-7000 GCF_011386835.1 Chrysemys picta bellii
ATTAAATTAAATTAACGGAGATATCCTATCTCCTAGAACTGGAAGGGACCTTGAAAGGTCATTGAGTCCAGCCCCCTGCCTTCACTAGCAGGACCAAGTACTGATTTTGCCCCGATCTCTAAGTGGCCCCCTCAAGGATTGAACTCACAACCCTGGGTTTAGCAGGCCAATGGTCAAACCACTGAGCTATGCCTCCCCCCATTATACAGGTCTGTCGCATCTTACACACATTTAACATGCGCTATTTCAGCTTTACGCGGTCGGCAAAAAAAAAAAGAGAAAAATAACCATTTTAGTATTGTACCTGTAGCGCCGCCATTGAACTCAATGTAATTTTGACTATACGCGGTTTTTGCTTTACGCGCTAACCGCGGAACGGGACCCCCGCGCAAGATGAGACAGACCTGTAATGTTTTTTTCAGTGCCCAAGTAAAAAATAATTAGAACACTTCTGTATATTTTACCCTGGCTTGCTGGAAACAAAATTAGGACAAATGTGGGTCATTGCTGGAGATTGAACTGAACTCTCCAGTGGTAAAATCATGAATGTCTACTACTTGAGCAGCTCCTTCAGGTAGTAGCTCTAGGAGACTTGTATCTTCTGTAAACCAGCCACTAGAGTGGGATATTTAACACGTACTGAATAACGGGTTACATATGCATCCTTCAGAATTGATGAGGTTTCAGTATATAACCCATAATTCAAAGAGAATGAGAAAAAGAAAAACTCTTTGGGAACAGATCAAGAAAATCTTAGTGTGAAAGCCATTGGCTGGCTTTGTGAAGATATCAAAACATTTATATCTACTTGTCACAATAAAATGTTTATATTGTAGGGTCCAATAAATATCAAGGGGTCTTTTTACTCTGCCTTCACCTCCCTTCCACCATTACTTTAAACAACGCAATAGCGAAATGTTAGTTTACTAAAATCTGAATTATTTCTAACTGTTGCCCTGGAGCTCTCACATAAAGAAAATCAGAAGTTGTGACGTTGGTAGGTTTTAGAAGTGGAATTGTGCTTCAACATATTTTCACCCAGTTTTTCCAATGACTTTTCTCTTGGGAAATGATTGACTAATGTGTGCACTTTCTGTCTTTTAGGTTGAAGAATGAAAAAGCCTTGCGTCTCAGTATTGTAGGTGAGTATCATAAGCTACTTGGTTGAAATCAAAATTAAGGTTTGTCCTATAATTTAGGTCTTACGGACTTTCTGGGAAAAGGAATTCTATCCAATTATTGTCTGTTTGGGGCAAGGACTGTCTTTATAAACTGTATAATTGTTGGAATATCATGGATGTTCTCTCTTCAACCTGGCAACTGCAAGTTTAATCAGAGCTAAGAGGTGTATGGTATCTTTTGACTTCACTTCTTTGCAACATATGTGGACTTCATCACGTGGCTGACTGTAGCAGTAGGCAACTTGGCATACTACAGAACAAACCTCTGTTTCATTAATACCACCAAGCCTTGTCAATCCATATTATTAGATGTAGCCTACTCCAAAATTTATACTTGCGTCATCTCATGTAGATGTTTGTGAATGGACAGAGATGTCAGGCAGCAATTTGGAAGGCTGGTAAATTTGATCCAGTGTTTTAAAGAGTTTGATGTTTTACTTTTGTTAATTTACTTTACTCTTAAATTATCCAGATATGTTGATCAGGGAATGAAAAGGCCTCAGGCCAGTTTCTCATACTGCAACTCTAAGTTGCTAATTTTGACAATTTCTCCATTACATATTTGATTGTCTTTATATTGATCCAATATGGTGATTCCGCCTCTCTCTCCTCCCCCCCCCCCCCCAATCATGTTGCAATAAAACATGATCTGAAAGTGATTTTTGGTACTTTTAAACATTTCTCAAGCAGTTCTTACAGAATGTTTTTTTAACAATTTTAGGATGTTCATCTAATTCCTCTGCACTTTACTATCTGAAAAAAATATACTTTGTGTATTGATTGCTGAAGAATTGGGTTGTGTTTTTAAAAAAATAAATATAACATTTTCTTCCTGATTTCCAGTACTTTGACTATTTATTTATTTAGTAAAGGAGGATGGAAAACATCTGTAAATAACTTCTATCTTCTCTCCCAAATTAAAAATGACAACTGGATGAAACCTATTCTTTGTATTAATTTCATATCTACACTGAGACCTTGTACTTGTACCATAGTGAGGCAAATTTTTATGACTGAATTTTAAACCCCTGAAAAATGGGATTTATTGCAGGAACATTGACAGGGTTTGATCTGTGCTAGTGTTACTATAATTAACACACACTTTGTTCCTGTAGGAGAAAAATTGCAATGGTTTCAAAGTCACCTTGATCCCAGCAAAGCAGACTACACAAAGAAAGAAGCCTGTGAACTAATTGAAAAGTAAGAATGGGGTATACAATAATATAAAAGGCTCTTTTTTGTTGGAAATAAAATTGACTTACTGACTGGTAAAATTAGGATGAATTTTAAATATACTAAATATCTCCCTTTCATATTTATTATTAGAAATCTCATTGATTTATTAATAGTGAAGATATTATGCACTAGCATAAGTAGATCATAACTATTCTGGAACTACTGGATGAGATCAGAGTATAACCAGAGAGACTTTTACATTATATCTCTGCATATGTAGTGAAGGCAAACGCAAATTAAAATGGATACACCTATATATTTTCCAGTAACCACATGATCCACAATCTAAATGTTTATGTCCCCAGTGCATGAAGTGTTAGTCGCATTTCTTGGTGAAAGTGCAATCTACAGGTTCTACTTCACTTAGCCCCGCTTCTTAGCTTTGCCACATTCTGTTTTAGGAAGGCCAGCTGAGCAGCGCCAGAGCTGTTTCAAAAGTGGGGACCTGTATGGGCATTATATCCTTACTATACATAAGATTACATGTACCAAAGGCTGCCCCCGTTGCCAATTTGTCAGCTACGTCTCTTGATAGGTTATGCCTATCTCATGATGGTAAATTCTTTTTACCGTCCGTATTTATGGCATATTTTGTATGCAGTTCAATGAAACCTGCATTATTGAGGAGAATCTCCAGTGCTGCTCTGGGGCAGATCCACCACTGGTGTATGTTATAGGATCTACTGCCATCTTATGTTTTAAAGTCTTCGCAGTATAAATGATGGCATGAGACTTTAAAATATCCTCAATATATCCGGAGTACTTTAGTTTTTCTTTTAGTGAAAGACCACTTATAGCAGGCAACATATGACTTTTTTTTTCTGGGTTGCAGAGCATTTACTTAAGGCAGGTTACACTAAGTAAAAAGACATTCACATTCAAAACACTACATTAAAACAACATTATTATGGTCGTGAAGTCAAGCACTCAAAAATAAGGAAATGCTAGAATTACAATTGCTTGTACAACCTTAATTTGGCTCCCTTGTGTATAACCATTATGATAGTCCTTAAGTACAGCCGTGGCTGGAGTACTGACAGAGTCTTTGGACAATTTAGCTTCCAAACTCTTAACAAGTCTTTACTGAACATCTATAAACAGTGATTTTTTTTTCCCCCATAGGCTCATATCTTAGACAGATTTGGCTGTTTGTTTCACAGAAATGCAAAAATAGGGCAACCCCCCTACCCCCCCCCCCTAAATTTCAAGCACTAGAGCTTCTCAGAGAAATGACAGTACAAATGTTTAACATAGGCAAAATAACACTTTTCTCTAATCTCATTCTCTGAAATGGCTAAACCATTTTAGCTGAAACATTCAAAAAAATTCTGCCTGAGGGAGACACCTGGCCTGATAAATTTCTGCTCAAGTGATTAAAGTTTGGCAAAGTTATAAGCAACTGAAAACAGGGTCTTATAATGGGAAGTGTCAGGCAATCAAGGAAGAAGGCTATACTTCTTCTGACCTGATTTAGAGGGGACGTGAAGGCAGCTATAAAAAATAAAATATAACAAATGGCAGAAAGGGAAAGTTGATAGTAATTAATATAAACCAGAAGTTAGGAATTATAGAAAATTGATAAGGGAAGCAAAGGGACACGAGAAATCTGCTAAGCAGTTTTTTAAATATATTAGGAACAAAAAAATTCTGACAATGGTATTGGTCCATTACTAGATGGAAGTGGTAGAATTATGAAGAATAATGCAGAAAAGGCAGTGTTCAATAAATATTTCTGTTCTGTAGTTGGGGGGAAAAACAGATGATATACTCTGATCAAATGCTGGTGATAATGTCTCTGGAAGATGTTAAACAAGCTCGTAAAGTCAGACATTTTTAAATCAGCATGTCCAAATAACTTGCTTCCAAGAGTTTTAAAAGAGGTGGCTGAGAAGATTGCTGGACCATTAATGTTGCTTTTCAATAAGTCCTAGAGCAATGAGGAAGTTCCAGAAGACTGGAAGACAACTAAGGTTGTGCCAATTTTTAGAAAGGGTAAACAGCATGACCCGGCTAATTATTGGCCTGTCAGCCTGATGTCGATCCTTGGCAAGGCAATGGAGCAGCTGATACAGGACTCGACTAATAAAGAATTAAAGAAGAGTAATGTAATTAATGGAAATCAACATGGTTTATGGAAAATAGATCTTTCAAACTAACTTGATTTTTTTTTTTTATGAGGATACAAGTTTGGTTGATGAAAGTAATAGAGTTGACATAACATACTTAGACTTCTCTAAGTCGTTTGATCTGGTACCACGTGCCATTTTGATTAAAAAACTAGAACAATATAAAATGAACATGGCACCAATTAAATAGATTTAAAACTGGCTAACTGATGGGTTTCAAAATGTAACTGTAAATGGGCAATCATCATCAAGCCAGTGTGTTTCTAGTGGGGTCCTGCAGGGATCAGTTCTTGGGCCTATGCTATTTAATCAGTGACCTGGAAGAAAACATAAAATAACTGATAAAATTTGCGGATGACCCAAAAATTGGGGAAGTGATAATGAAGAGGACAGGCACTGACTCAGTATGATTTTGATTGCATGGTGATCTGGGCACAAGCAAACACTGTGTTTTAGTATGGCTAAATGTATACATCTAGGAACAAAGAATGTAGGCCACACTTAATGAATGGAGATTCTATCCACTACAGCCCACAAATCTTTTTCAAAGTCACTGCTTCCCAGGATAATCAGCTGAACATGAGTGTGGAATGATCTGGAAAAAGGGGTAAACAGTGAGGTGACAAAATTTGCAGATGATACAAAATTACTAAAGATAGTTAAGACCCAGGCAGACTGAGAAGACCTACAAAAGGATCTCTCAAAACTGGGTGACTGGGCAACAAAATGGCAGATGAAATTTAATGTAGAGAAATGCAAAATAACGCACATTGGAAAGCATAATCCCAACTATATATATAAAATGATGGGATCTAAATTAGCTGTTAGCACTCAAGAAAGAGATCTTGGAGTCATTGTGGATAGTTCTCTGAAAATATCCACTCAATGTGCAGTGGCAGTCAAAAAAAGCGAACAGAATGCTGGGAATAATTAAGAAAGGGATAGATAATAGGACAAAAAGTACGTTGCCTCTATATAAATCTATGTTACGCCCACATCTTGAATACTGTGTGTAGATGTGGTTGCCCCATCTAAAAATATATATATATATAGGAATTGGAAAAGATTCAGAAAAGGGCAACAAAAAATATTAGGGGTAGGGAATGGCTTCTGTATGAGGAGAGATTAATAAGACTGGGACTTTTCAGCTTGGAAAAAAGACAACTAAGGGGAGATATGATTGAGGTCTATAAAATCATGACTGGTGTAGAGAAAGTAGATAAGGAAGTGGTGTTTACTATTTCTCATAACACAAGAACTAGGGGTCACCAAATGAAATTAATAGGCAGCAGGTTTAAAACAAATAAAAGGAAGTATTTCTTCACACAACGTACAGTCAACCTGTGGAACTCCTTGCCAAAGGATGTTGTGAAGGCCAAGACCATAACAGGGTTCAAAAAAGAACTAGATAAATTCATGGAGGATAGGTCCATCAATGGCTATTAGCCAGGATGGGCAGGAATGGTGTCCCTAGCCTCTGTTTGCCAGGGGATGGATCACTTGATGATTATCTGTTCTGTTCATTCCCTCTGGGGCACCTGGCACTGGCCACTGTCGGAATACAGGGATACTAGGCTAGATGGACTTTGGTCTAACCCAGTAGGGCCATTCTTATGTGAGGCGGTAGCTAAAAGTGCTAATGCAATTCTGGGATGCATAAACAGGGGAGTCTCAAGTAGAGGTTATTTTATCACTGTATTTGCCACTGGTGCAATTGCTGCTGCAATACTGTGTCCAGTTCTGGTGTCCACAGTTCAAGAAAGACGTTGATAAATTGGAGAGGGTTCAGCGAAGAGCCACGAGAAAAATGAAAGGATTTAGAAAACATGCTTTATAGTGATGACTCAAAGAGATCAATCTATGTAGCTTAACGAGAAGTTAAGGGGTGACTTGAATATAAATATCTACATAGGGAACAAATATCTAATAGGTTCTTTAATCAATAAAAAAGTATAGCATGACTGGAAATTGAACATAGGCAAAAATCTGACTGGAAATAAGTCATGAATTTGTAATGGTGAGAGTAATTAACCATTGGAACAATTTACCAAGAATCGTGGTGGATTCTCTATCACTGACAAATTTTAAATTGATTACATGTTCTTTCAGAAGATATGCTCTAGGAATTATTTTGGGCAAGTTCTATGCCCTGTGTTATGCAGGAAGTCAGACTAAATCACAGAGGTCCTTTTGGCCTTGGAATCTATGAACCTTTGCTATAGGTGGAACAGGTAATGCTGCCTATAACAACAAACAGGTAGGAGCAAAATCTGCTCTCTCATCGTTATCCTGTAGTAATTTGGAAGTTCTCCCAGTACACTGCTAGTCTTCCTTTTCCCAGAGATTCTTGGCTACAATAGGTGACATGCTATACTCTGCTAAATCTGAGGTAAGAGTCTAGAGGTCACAGCCTAAACAGAATTTCTCTTTTGGAAGAATATTGCAAATCTTTAATTT
>NW_027055808.1:0-7000 GCF_011386835.1 Chrysemys picta bellii
CCGGGGCTAGCAGGGGAACCTAGGCCTGCCCACTACTCCAGGTTCCAGTCCAGGAACCTTGCACTGGGCAACTGCGGTCTGCTTTCCCTCAGACCCCGTTGCTCTTCCCCTGGACTCCTTTCTACAGTTTCTGGTTCCTCCCGCTGTGGGTATAACAGCTCAAACTCCCTCCTCCCAGGGAGTAACTACAGACTACTGAACCCTGTGACAGACCTCCCTATTCCCAGGGATTCCTTCCCTGTAGCCACATTCTGCTGCCAAGTTCCTGGCTTTATAAACCTTGGCCAGCTCCTCCCCCAGCTGGACTTTATCAGCAAATTAGGCCGCAGCACTCCCTGACTCTCCTCCAGATGTGGCCTACAGGTTAATTGGCCTAATTTATCCCTTCAGGCCCTGTAGGGGACAGACACCCTGTGATGCTCTATACCTTGGGGAACACCCTGCACCCCCATGTTCATCCTTATAATATGATTGTGTGGTATCCAATGCAAAGTTTGTCACGTTGGGTGTTTTCAGAAGGCTCATGGTGCACGGAGCATTGTTTTTATAGCAATGTAATAGGTTGTAATTTTCAGGTATATAGTTATGAGGCTGAAAATGTGTCCTCGTGGAGTTCTCTTTTAAACTCTGTTATAGTCCTAGCCTTCACAACCTTCTCAGGTAAAGAGTTCCACAAGTTGACTGTGCGCTGTGTGAAGAAGAACTTCCTTTTATTTGTTTTAAACCTGCTGCCTATTAATTTCATTTGATGATCCCTAGTTCTTGTATTATGGGAATAAGTAAATAACTTTTCCTTATCCACTTTCTCCACATCACTCATGATTTTATATACTTCTATCATATCCCCCCTTAGTCTCCTCTTTTCCAAGCTGAAGAGTCCTAGCCTCTTTAATCTCTCCTCAGAGGGGACCCGTTCCAAACCCCTAATCATTTTAGTTGCCCTTCTCTGAACCTTTTCTAGTGCCAGTATATCTTTTTTGAGATGAGGAGACCACATCTGTACATAGTATTCGAGATGAGGGCGTACCATCGATTTATATAAGGGCAATAATATATTCTCAGTCTTATTCTCTATCCCCTTTTTAATGATTCCTAACATCCTGTTTGCTTTTTTGACTGCCTCTGCACACTGCGTGGACATTTTCAGAGAACCCCCCACTGGAAGAATTAGATACCGTGGGTCAAGAAAAGCACGTCTGGTTTACTGATGGGAGTGCAATGGTAGTAAAAAGGAAAAGGTGTGTGAAATACGCTGCCATTAACTTAGAAGAGGAAGTTATTCAGGGACATTTAGACCATGGATCGGCTCAGCATGCCAAGCTCCAAGCAATTTATCAGTTTTGAAGGCAATATGAAAATTCCCCACAGCCCGTATATATTTATGCTGACAGTGATTTTTGTGTGAAGGGAATACAGTTTTGGATACAGCATTGGTATAGGAACAGGTGAAAAGCAGCAAATTAAAAAAAATTGCATACTCAAAAAAAAAAAAAGATTTACCAGTGGGTAACAAAAAACCCTAAACAGTTAAAGGTGCGACATTTAAGGGCACACAATAAAGAAACAGGTATAAAAACCGCCTGGAATAATCGGGTAGATACAATAGCCCGACAAGAATGTCTGTGCTGACACATCTGAGCCAACAGATGGCACTGCAAATCACCCTAACCATGTTCCAAAAAAACAGAAGTTACTTAATGGAAAAGGTGGAAGGGACTTTAAAAAGGCTAAAACAAGTAGCAGAATGGGAGTGTATGAATCAGGGGTAGGCAACCTATGGCACGCGTGCCAAAGGCGACATGTGAGCTGATTTTCAGCGGCACTCACACTGCCTGGGTCCTGGCCACCGGTCCGGGGGCCTCTGCATTTTAATTTAATTTTAAATGAAGCTTCTTAAACATTTTAAAAACCTTATTTACTTTACATACAACAATACTTTAATTATATATTATAGACTTATAGAAATAGATCTTCTAAAAATGTTAAAATGTATTACTGGCACGTGAAACCTTAAATCAGAGTGAATAAATGAAGACTCGGCACACCACTTCTGAAAGGTTGCCGACCCCTGGAAAGAATAATATTAAAATATGGGTGCGGAATTGTGTGCGGTACAGTCAGGACGAGGCTCGTCCTCTGCACAGGCAACCCATGATGCACCAACGAAGGCTTGGGCTGTGGCACAGGGTTCAAATTGATTTTATTAATAAATTGCCAAGAAGTAAGGAAAGATTCCAGTATTTATTGGTAATAATTAATTCCTTTTCAGAATGAGTGAAGGCATTTCCTACTAAAAATAATAGCACCAAGGTAGTGGCCAAAAACTTTTTTAATAAGGTAGTATGTAAATATGGCACCCCCGAAATAATAAATTTTAATAATGGAAAAGTTGAGTAGTTTGGATTCCATCCAGTAGAGGGCAGTGGTGCACATGAATGCGCTAACCCATTTATTACATTATTCAACTATGCTGGAATGCTGATTGCTTTTGTAGACTGCAGGTTGAAACTTGTAGCTGGAAAGAAGTGTGAAGTCCAGTCTTCTATGTAAAACTAAACATATGGGGTCGAATTCATCCCTCGTGTAACTCCACTTGGGTCATGGAGCCAGATTCTCAGCTGATATAAATTGCCATAGCTTTATTGAAGTCAATGGAGCGACACCGCTTTCCACCACCTAAGGATCCAGCCCAGAGTCTTATAATATATCCCCGTAGCAGCAAGGCCGGCTCCAGACACCAGCAAAGGAAGCAGGTGCTTGGGGCAGCCAATGGAAAGGGGCAGCACATCCGGTTCTTCGGCGGCAATTCGGCGGCAGGTCCCTCACTCCCTCTCGGAGGGAAGGACCCGCCGCTGAATTGCCGCCGAAGAATGAAGCGGCATGGTAGAGCTGCCGCTGAAGTGCCGCCGATCGCGGCTTTATCTTTTTTTTTTTTTGTGGCTTCGCCACTAGGGGCGGCAAAAAAGCTGGAGCTGGCCCTGCGTAGCAGTAGGTCTCAAGTCATGGGTTAGCGAGGGTCAGAATGACAGGGGCTCACTGACCTTTCTGGTGCTTAAAAATGCAGGTGTTTATAGAATGGATTTTCTTCAAAAATTTTAATTGAATGAAATAAAGTGACAACGAAATGGGTGGTTACAAGACAAATGGGTCTTTGTTTCTTTTTCAAGTGACTATAATTATCCAGTCATTTACAATAGAGCCCAACAGAATCGTGCACAGAAATATCGGCCTGGAAGGGACCTTGAGAGGTCATCCAGTCCAGCCCCGTAGCAGCAAGGCCGGCTCCAGGCACCAGCAAAGGAAGCAGGTGCTTGGGGCAGCCAATGGAAAGGGACAGCACATCCGGTTCTTCGGCGGCAATTCGGCGGCGGGTCCCTCACTCCCTCTCGGAGGGAAGGACCCGCCGCTGAATTGCCGCCGAAGAATGAAGCGGCATGGTAGAGCTGCCGCTGAAGTGCCGCCGATCGCGGCTTTATCTTTTTTTTTTTTTGTGGCTTCGCCACTAGGGGCGGCAAAAAAGCTGGAGCTGGCCCTGCGTAGCAGTAGGTCTCAAGTCATGGGTTAGCGAGGGTCAGAATGACAGGGGCCCACTGACCTTTCTGGTACTTAAAAATGCAGGTGTTTATAGAATGGATTTTCTTCAAAAATTTTAATTGAATGAAATAAAGTGACAACGAAATGGGTGGTTACAAGACAAATGGGTCTTCGTTTCTTTTTCAAGTGACTATAATTATCCAGTCATTTACAATAGAGCCCAACAGAATCGTGCACAGAAATATCGGCCTGGAAGGGACCTTGAGAGGTCATCCAGTCCAGCCCCCTTCGCTGAGGCAGGACCAAGTAACCCTGGTGTATTCCTGACAGGTGTTTGTCCAACCTGTTCTTAAAACCTCCAGTGAAGGGGATTCCACGACCTCCCTTGAAATCCTATTCCAGAGCTTAACTCTTATTAAATTTTCCTAATATCTAACTTAAATCTCCCTTGCTGCAGGTTCATTACTTCTTGTCCTCCCTTCAGTGGACATGGAGAACAACTGATCACTGGCCTCTTTCTAACATATTTCTTAATATATTGGAAGCAGGGACAGCCCGTCCATATAGGTGAACTAGGTGGTCGCCTAGGGTGCCAAGTTAAATGGGGTGCCAAATTCAAGGAAAAAAATCAAATTAAAAAAAATAAAAGGGGGGAAAAATGAAAAAGATGAAAAAAAATACAAATAAAATAACGAAGATGTCATTATTTCAATTCCCATGTGCATACAGAGGGAATAGGAATTATAATTAATTTCTCTACATTTTTGAGAATTTATAAATATGTCAAATCTTTTATTTACTGCAAAAATAAATAATATTTTAGCGATTTTTTTTTCAATTTGTGACGTAGGGTCAAGATGACCCACTCCGCAATTTTGATAAGTAATAACTCTGCCATAATGAAACACATCCGCCAGTGGCAAGAGCTACAATGCTAGTGACACTTAACTTGAATATACATCAAGGTTGCATATGTAAGGGGACTGTTGCCCCCTTACTAACACTCAGTGGGGGTGTTGTGGTTGGCTGCTCCCAGCACTAAAAGGGGAAGGGTCGATGGCAAATCAGGAGCCTGAGACTGACAGTCCCCAGGAACAATGGGGAGAGGCCAATGCTCCAGATCAGCCTGATGGACAGGGCGGGCAGCTAATCAGGGAGTCAGGAGGCCAGGGGGTCCCGTCCTCAGTGTGAACTGGAATGGCCTGAGTCAGACAGAGTGGGGCCGAGCTAAGGAGAGAGCAGGGGCCCGAGCTGAGCTGCTGGGAGCAGAGCTGCAGCCCCAAAGCCAGAGCACAGCCCAGAGAGAGCAGAGCTGCCCTGGGAGCAGAGCTGTAGCAACCAGAGCCAGAGGGGCCAGACAAGCAGCCAGGGAGAGAAGATCCTGTGCTGGGAGCAGAGGTGCAGCCACAGAGCCAGAGACGCCGCCCGGGGAGAGCAGATCCTGTGCTGGGAGCAGAGCTGCAGCCACAGAGCCAGAGACGCAGCCCAGGGAGAGCAGATCCTGTGCTGGGAGCAGAGCTGCAGCCACAGAGCCAGGTGTGGTGAGCAAGTGGGGCCAGCCAAGGGGGGACCTGGGCAAAGGGCCCAGCACAGAAAGACACCCCCAGACAAGGGCCCTTGCAGGCCAGACCGGGAGGGGGACCTTAACCCTACGGGGGGCTGACGCTGGGAAGAAGGGTCCCACCACTCAAAGCCCGGAGGTGTGTGGCCACCACCATTGCAAGTGTCCAACCCGCAGCGTCTCTGCAGCACGGCCAGGGCCTGAGAAGGAGGCCTGGGACCTACAAGGAACAGACTGTGACCTGCCCTGATGTTCCAGAGACACTGTTTGTGATATTCCCTGCCACAGAGCAGGGTGATGTGTTTTCCTTTAACCTTTCCCATTTTTCCTTGTTCTTTTCTTTAGATTAATTGTTAATTAAACAACTTGTATTTGCTTTAAATTGTATGGAATAATCAGTGGGTCAGGGAGGTGCCCAGTGCAGAGAGAGTACCCCGGAGTGGGGACACCCTAGCCCCTGTCCTAGGTGACCACAGCAGGGTTGGGGGTCGAGCCCCCCAGGAATCCTGGGCCCAGCCTTGTTGGGGTTACGAGGACTCAGCCAGACAGGAGAGTGGAAGGGGAGCCCTCAAGGGCGGGGAGGCCTCTGGGTAAAGGAAGTGGGAACAGGGACTCAGATCCTTTCGCTAGCCCACCTCACCGGGGTAGTGCAGAAGTCAGAAAATTTCCCCACAATAGCGGGACCATTCCCCCGCTTACACATAGCCGGAAATTAATGTAGAGCGGAGATATCACGAGTTGATACATGTCAAACGATCATTTTAACACACATCGCAGGTAAGTGGTTAAGAATCGAGCGAATACTGTGGAAAATTGTGTTTCCTGGTGCCAAAGAATAAAGAATAATGTCTTTCAGCATTATAAATCCAAAATGTGAGTATCTTTAAGCATTATTAAATCTTAGCGTTATTATCGGGCTGTATAATTATGAACTTTTCTTTGTTATAACTGGTTCACATGTAATAAATAAGGTCCATAAAAGAAAAGTGACAGCGTTAACGCTTAATAGACTACGAAAGTGATGACGTCCCCCTCCAAGCGGGTAACCGTGAGGAAGGGGATTACTTTCCAAACAACCGGTGTCAGGTTATAACGTCAAAAACGGTGATTTTGTTTCCATGTAAACGCTGTAACTAACTGTTTTAATAGGCAAGTGAGTGTATGTTACTAATTATTGAACCTTTAAGCAGTGAAAAGACATGTTGGAATGGCTGCAATGTGGTTTAAATCACCAACCATGTAATGTGACAGCCATCCTTAACACTATAAGGCTTGCAGTCGGGAGCACAGTACATAACAATATTCAAGTGCCCCATGGCAGAAAGAGGAAAAAGAAAACCCTCCGGAGCTGAGTATCGTAAACAAAAGACTGAGAAGGAAAAGGACCAAGCAAAACAGCAGGGATCCTTCCTGAAATATCTTCTCTTTAATCCAAATAAAGATGGAAGCAGTTCACAGCATCCAGATGAAGGAATTTTACTTGGAGAGAAGGTTATC
This sequence comes from Chrysemys picta bellii, assembly GCF_011386835.1. Taxonomy (NCBI): domain Eukaryota; kingdom Metazoa; phylum Chordata; order Testudines; family Emydidae; genus Chrysemys; species Chrysemys picta. The sequence continues at coordinate 6,593 of NW_027055808.1, forward strand.
TCACATCCGCATGGAAGCAGTTTGGAACATCAAGATGATGGAAACTTACTTCTAGATGAAGGCACCTCACAGCATCAGACTGATATGGAAGTGGAAAAAATTTATTCACCTTCGGACACATGCAGAAATTGAAGTAAATGAAGTAGAATTCTGGAAGAAAGGATGAGGAAGTTACAGTATGGGGACCCAGCTTCATGGCCCAGATGTGATGAGAGCGTGCAGCAAATTCTTGTGGAACATGGACCCGAACAAGTTCATGAATTTCCCTTACCTGAGGATGGAAATAAAAGAAAATTCTCTGCTCAGCATTACAAGAGGAAACTCATAATGGGGAAGAAATTCATCTAAACTGGTTACAATATTCAGTGGCGAAGGACTCTGTGTTTTGCTTTTGCTGCAAGTTGTTTA
>NW_027055809.1:0-7000 GCF_011386835.1 Chrysemys picta bellii
GGCGGCGGGACCTTCACTAGCTCCGGGTGTCTTCAGCGGCACTGAAGCTTCATCGCCGAAATGACGCTGAAGACCCGCAGAGCGAGTGAAGGTCCCGCCGCCCATGTGCCGCTGAAGACCCGGAGCGCCGCCCTGTCAGTAAAAGGGCCGCAGCGGGTGGCGCTTTTTTTTTTCCACTGCCCCTGTTCCCTCCACCTGGCTACGCCCCTGATGAGCACCCCCGGGCACATTGGAACGTTGGCGCCTGTAGCTCCAGTCCCGGAGTCGGTGCCTATACAAGGAGCCGCATATTAACTTCTGAAGAGCCACATATGGCTCCGGAGCCACAGGTTGGCCACCCCTGATCTAGCCTGATTTCTTGTATAATACAGGCCAAAGAATTTCACCCTGTGATTCTTGCCTCAAGCCCATAAGATAAATTATTTGTATAATCCACAGCTCTGTGGCGCTGAGCATAACGGTTTCCCCTCCTTTCAGGACCTCTTCTTTGGAACATTGCAGACCCTCAACGAGATGCTCCAGAGTCTGATTTTAGAAAATCCAGTTCCGGCTGAGCTAGAGAGCATCTTGCAGGTAAACAGGATCTGGAGATGCCGGTTGGAGGATGGTAAGGTAGGGAAGAGGAACAGGAAAATCTTGTTAAGAGCTTGTGAGGGAAAGGAGAGTTAAGGAAAGAACGGAGTGCCCCATCTCCACAGAGTTCTCCTATTAGGGCATATGTGACAAGGTTCATGTAGCACGGGGGAGTCTTCTATTTCCATCTGTGAGGTCTGACAATCTCCTCCATTGTTACCCTCAGTTTCTTTCCTGTCTCCTGGTGGCCCTTACATCACAGTGTCCTTTCCAAATGAGGACGTTATTCCCTTTACTGCCCATCATTGCCACTCCTGATGCAATTGGAGGGGTCGCTGTCAGGACTCTAGTCCCCCGTGAGGGCTGGCACCTGGCCTCCACAGAACTCCCAGCTCCAGCTGTCCCACAGTGAGAACCAGTGGGTGCAATGGGAACCAAGACTGCCGCTAACTACAGAGCATGAGGGCTGGCCCAAAGTCTGCAATTATGAAAGAATAGAAGTTTTCTTCCAGCTGCTCTTATTTTGCTGAATGAAATGCTGGATTGTGTGGCTTGTCCAGAGAAGACTTGGCCCTTCCCTTCCTTACATAGGACCCAATCCTGCATCCATTAAAGGCTCGATCCAATGCTCATTGAAATCAAATGGGGACCTTTCCGTTGACTTCAATGGGCATTGGATCGGTCCTTAGATCAATGTCAAAACTTTCATTGACTTCAGCAGGTGTGTGACTGGGCCCTCAGAGAGAAATGCACTTTGCTTTCGTTCGAAGAGAAGAATTCCATGTGTATTTTGAGTCTGCACAAAGCAGACGCAGCCTGTATCTGTAAGAGTGAGATGATTCAGCCAGAATAAAGATTATCCTTTGGGGATCACTTGTATACACCCTTTCGCCCTGTTATTTTTAACCTCTCTTGTTTTTCCTGCAGCTCATGGGCTCCTGGATGCAGTCCAGGAAAGATTGCCTGCGGGAGAGGGCTGTATGGAGCAGCATACTGCTCCTAAACTTCGTGGCCACAGAAGTCAAACTGGATGTGAGTAACTCTTGACTTCTAGTGACCTGATTGCAAACTAGACCTACAGGGCACTCTTCCACGCCAGAGAAACTTCCTGCTTAGAAGTATGTTGATGGGCCCCACAGTGCAATGCTCCCTAATAGGCGGAGGAAAAACCGATCTCGTTGCTCGTCCATCATCCTGACTGAGATGGGTTGGCATCTGATACACTTGGAAAATAAATCCAGTGCCCTGGAGGAATAGGCCACCTCTTTCCAATGCAGGAAAGACAGCTAACAAGGGGCACAGGAAGAACGGGTTTTTCTATGGTTGGATCTAATGAATTTCAGAGAAAAGAGATTTCAAAATCCTAGAGACTGAAGACATTTCATCCCCAGCTGGTTCCCTGTTTGCCTCCATTCCTCATCCTAGTACCATGGGATACTTTCCTCTTGTAGAGCTGCAGGAAGAGGCCTCTCCATTCCAGCCCACCTCAGCCGTTACAGATCATTATGATCCTGATCTTGCTCCCACTGACGTCTGTGGCAAAACTCCAGTGGACGTCTGTGGTGCGGGATCGAGCCCTATATTCTTCTTCTGGCTCCCAAGCCTCTTCTGAAAAGGGAGAGTTGAGGATCACGCCCCATTATAGAAAGGGACTGTGTGGATATAGACTCCTTGCCTAGGAGACACAGCCCGCTTTACCTGCAGTGGTAATGGATTCCTCCTCTCCTCTTTTGTACCATTAGGAAGCGTCTCCATTCACCAGGCTTGGACACCTGGTTGCAGTGCTGGGGATCCGCTGTGGGGATCCCGTCAAGGAGATCGGCTCAAAGGCAGCAGAGGCTGTTCATTACCTCATCTCTATTGCGTGGCGCCAAAAGAGTAAGAGAAGCACTGATGAGCATCTGAATCCCCCTCCTGGAAGCTAAATGCTAGAGACTTTCCTCAGGCAAAGCTCCTGTTCAGGGTAGTGCCTGAGGAAGAAGTAGAGCATCTGGCTCGGTATTTGTTCCTTTGAACAGAGTGCTGTTTTTTTTGTGGCTCTAGAAACAAGCGTCTGATAGTCATCCCGTAATTCTAGCCCTGACTTTCAAAGAAAGGAAAGGGGAGGGGGAGAATACAGAGAAAGGCAACACACGTTACCACAAACTGAGACTGGTAGAGCTAATTCCTTCAGTGGGAATGGGAAGGGTCAGTGGGACACGATGATAGGGGATTAAACGCCATCAGACCAATTAGATCAGTTCGAGATGCCTGTACCCCGAACGCCCCAGAACTTTGATGGCTGTTGGAAATCTGGATCCAAATCTGGGGCTCAATTCATGACTGTGTTAATCCACTTCTATGCCACTGAAGTGTTTTGGCTAGATTCCAGTCACCACTTGATAGAGCCACTTTACTCTGGGAGTCAAGGCCCTGATCCAGCACAACATTTACGCACATCTGTAACTTTCATCAGGCGAGTAGTCCCACGGAAGTCCCTGGGATTATTCATCTGCTTCAAATAATGTATGTGCTTAAATGCTTTCCTGGATCAGGGCCAAACCAAGGGCTTTGTCCAGTAAAGAGGGATGAGAGCAGAAGCCAGGAAGCAGAATGGAAAGTTAAGAGTGTTATTAACATGTATTTCAGTTGCACAGTTGGATAGAAAGAATGTGGAATGGACTGAACAGAGGAACAAGGAATTTCTGGCTGCTTGGAGCCCCACTGTGGTTTGCAACAGCCCCTCCAAGATCGCAGAGGTAATCACGTCCTGGCACTAATGACCATTCTACATTGGTGTCAGTACAATACGGTATCGCACAGCTCCAAACTACTTCCTGTCCCTGGATCGCCCATCTCTATTGTGTATGGCTTACCCAAGAATTACAGCTCCTGCCCTTCCTCATGGCTAGAAATGACATGCTCAGAAAGAAACAAGATGGGTGAGGTCCAATTTTTTTATTGGATCAACTTCTGTGGGTGAAAGAGACAAACTTTGGAGCCATACAGAGCTCTTCTTCAGACAGACACAGAAGAGCTCTGTGTAGCTCAAAAGCTGGTCTCTCTCACTACCAGAAGTTGGTTCAATAAAAGATAGAACCTCACCCACCTTGTGTCTCTAATATCCTGGGACCGACACGGCTACAACAGTGAAGACAACAAATGCTCATAAAGAGTGATCTACTCTCTAGCAAGTGGTTCTCAACCTTTCCAGACTATTGTACCTCTTTCAGGAGACACTGATTTCAGTCCCAGGTGGCGGGGTTCGGGTTTCAGCTTGAGCCCCGGGCGGTGGTAATGTGGCCGGGTGCCCGGTTTTTGACCAGAAAATCTGGTTGAAAAGGGGATCTGATAGTGTCCGGTCAGATCTACTGACGGACACCCAAAGTCCAGTTACTGCGGGTGAGGGAGGTGGGGAGGTGCCAGGTCATCACCCGCACCAGCCCCTACTCAACCGGGGCTGCCACCTACCCACATCATGCGGCTGCAGCTCCCAGCAGGCAAATTACTCCTGACCTGGGCGGGGAAGAGGGGAAGAGCAGTGAGCAACAGTGGAAGGGGAGAAGAGGACCAAATGGGGGGCAGGGCCTCGGGGGGAAGAGGCAGGGCAGAAGCGGTCCAGCACTCCTGCATGAGCGTCCGGTTTTTAAATATTATAAAGTTGGCAAACCTAGGCATTGGGCTTGGCTTGGGCTTCAGCTTCTGCATGTATCTTAGATTTGCGGGGGCCCTGCTTGCCACCCCCAATGGCGACCCTAAACTTGTGACCCCCCTAAACCCATCCCATGACCCCCCTGGGGGTTGCCACCCCCAGATTGAGAAACACTGATATAGTAGATAGAGCAGTATAAACAAGTCATTGTCTGTATGAAATGTTAGTTTGGACTAACTTTGCTAGTCCTTTTTATGTAGCCTGTTGTAAAACTAAGCAAATATCTAGATGAGTTGATGTACCCCCTGTACCCCCAGGGGCGGCAAGTTATATGGGCCCATGGTGCCCGGGCTTGAGAAAATTCAGGGCCCAGGGGACCCAGCTCCACCAATGTTCGGGGCCGGGTCTCTCTCCCAGCCCCGCCTGCCGTCCCCACGCACCTCCCCCGGCCCCGGCTGCCACCCCCGCGCGCCTCCCCCAAGAGCCCCCTGCAGCTCCGCACTGTGCTCCCTCGCCAGCCGCCCCCACGCACCTCCCCCGGCCCCGGCTGCCACCCCCGCGCGCCTCCCCCAAGCGCCCCCTGCAGCTCCGCACTGTGCTCCCTCGCCAGCCGCCCCCACGCACCTCCCCCGGCCCGGCTGCCACCCCCGCGCGCCTCCCCCAAGCGCCCCCTGCAGCTCCGCACTGTGCTCCCTCGCCAGCCGCTGCCGCAGCCGGCTACAAGGAAGCGGCGCCGGGGGCAGGCTGAGGCGGCTGCTGCGCCTGGGGAGGGAGGAGGGGAGGAGCGCATGGTAGCCCCCCCCCCCCCCGCACCCCGGCAGGAGACTCCGAGTCGACTCGGGGGAGGGGGGAGGCTTATCCTGGCTGGACCTCCTGAGCAGCAGCCTGGGGGGGCTTGGATGAGTGTCGTGTTGGGGGTCAGAGAGGAGGCCCCCCCTTCCTCTCCCACAGAGCTTGCTGCCGTCAGCAGGGAGAGGGCTGCGGGGAGTCCTCCTCTCTGGCCCCCTGCCCCAGCCCAGGGTCAGCCTGCCTGCTGCACCCCAAACTGCTCATCCTTGGACCAGCTGCACGCCCCCTCCCACACCCAAACCCTCTATCCCAGCTCAGAGCCTGCACCCAGCACCCAAACTCCATCTCAGAGCCTGCACCCCTCCTGCACCCAAACTTTCTCCCAGAACCTGCACCCCAAACCCCCTCCCGCACCCAGTCTCCCTCCCAGAGCCTTAGGCGGGTGTAGGGGGAGGTGGGACTTGGACCCATTCTGGGCAATGCCAAAAATTATACAAACCTGCCACCCCTGTGTGTACCCCCAGGGGTATGTGTATCCCTGATTGAGAACCACTGCTCTAGCAGATGGGTTCCCAACCTGGGGGGCACAGGCACCCTGCCCTTTCCTTATTGCCAAATGGGACAGGGTCTTGGCTAGTTTGGAAGGGGATTCTGGGAGGGTCCTAGTATAGGAAAGGGAGTGTCCATATGGGGAAGGTTGAACGCCTACTGCTCTCGTACTTTGGGTTGTTAGAAGCTGTCACAACGAGGTCTATACTATATAGGCTTGATCCAAAACCTATTGAAGCCAATGGAAGTCTTTCCATTGATTTCAATGGTCTTTGGGTCAGGCTGCAAGCCAGGAAGTATGGTGATGGTGTCGTAATCAGGACTTTGGTGCTGTATTTATGCTGGGATGTGTTGTAGGAGGGTATCACATACAGTCACAGTCAAAGACCGAGTACTGTAACAGTCATTACTAATATTACTACATGGATCCCGCAACTGCTGATCTTTTAATGGTGACCCTTGCACCTCGGATGCCTGAGAAGTAGGTGTCTGACACCACTAAATGCACATCCTGACGTGCACGGCAGCACTCCTAGGTTGGCCACTGTAATGGTTTCACTAGTCCTCTTGCCTCACTGTGAGTGATATGGTTTCGCAGCAGAAGCCTCATCAGCCACTGGGGCCCTGTAATAGAAAGGAGTAAAACAGAGCCCCTGAGAAGCTGGAGAGGACCTGCAACCCCCAGCCAGGGCTTTCTCTGGGCTCCAGTAGTTATCAGCCCCCCGTGGAATCAGGACGAGGCCTTTTGTAAATTACACTTTTCCCTGTATGCTTCAGCTCTTTGGAGTCTATTTCAACCCAAGAGAGAGGACAGATTTCATTCTGACTGTTATGGATGGCCTGACGAATCACTGCAACAATAACTGCCAGCCAGCTGCAGAGGGATTGCTGTCTGCCATGGTGAACAGCGGTGGGACTAAGGTGGAGAAGGTATGGGGCGCTGCTGCTGAGATGGACGGAAACTAGAATTCCCAGTGCTGGGAACAGTCATACGTTCAGAGAGTTTAAGGCCAGAAGGAACCATCAGATCTTCTAGTCTGATTCCTGTATATTGGAAAACATAATCCCAACTATACATACAAACGGAGGGGGTCTAAATCAGCTGTTACCACTCAAGGGTGGAGTCATCATGGACAATTCTCTGAAAACATCCCCTCAGTGTGCAATGGCAGTCAAAAAGGCTACCAGAATGTTAGGAAGCATTAGGAAAGGGATAGATAATAAGACAGAAAATATCATATTGCCTCTGTATAAATTCATGGGATGCCGACACCTATAAATTCATGAATTTGTGTGGAGAAAGTAAATAGGGAAGTTTTATTTATCCTTTCACACACACACACAGACACAAACACACACACACACAAACCTGGGTTAATACAAACCTAAGGAAATATTTCTTCCCACAATACAACTCGTAACTCATTGCCAGGGGTTGTCGTGAAGGCCAAAAGTATA
>NW_027055810.1:0-7000 GCF_011386835.1 Chrysemys picta bellii
GTCAGCACTGCTGACTGGGCTGTCAAAAGTCCGGTTGGCGTGAGGCTGGCAGGCTCCCTACCTGGCTCCGCGCGTCTCCCCGCAAGCAGCGACATGTCCCTCGGCTCCTAGATGGAGGGACGGCCGCAGCCCCATGCACAGCCCCCACCCTGAGTGCTGGCTCCGCATCTCCCATTGCCTGGGAGCCGCGGCCAATGGGAGCTGCAGGGGTGGCACCTGAGGGTGGAGACAGCATGCAGAGCTGCCTGACTGCGCCTCCGCCTAGGAGCCAAGGGACATGTCGCCCTTTCCCTGGAACCGGCTGAGGTAAACACCACCCGGAGCCCGCACTCCAAAACCCCTCCTGCACCCCAACCCCCTGCCCCAGCTCTGAGCCCCCTCCTGCACCCAAGCTTGGGGATTGTTCCTGCTTTGAGCACGGGGTTGGACTAGATACCTCCTGAGGTCTCTTCCAACCCTGATATTCTATGACTCTATGATTCCCTCCCAGAGTCTGCACCCCCCCACAACATCCCAACACCCTACCCCAGCCCTGATCCTCCCCTGCACCCCAAGCCCCTCATCCCCAGCCCCACCCCAGAGCCCACACCCCCAGCCGGAGCCCTCACCCCCCCCCGTATTCCAACTGCCTGCCCCAGCACTGAACCCCTTCCCCCACCCGTCATCCCCAGCCCCATCCCAGAGCCCACACCCCCAGCTGGAGTCCTAACCTCCTCCCGCACCCCAACCCCCTACCGCAGCCCTGAACCCCATCCCGCACCCAAACTCTTTCCTGAAACACACGCCCCACCCCCCTGCCGCAACTTGGACCCCCCTCCTGCACTCCAAACTCCTCGTCACCAGCCCGGAGCCCACACCCCCAGCTGGAGCCCTCACCCTCAGACCCCAACCTCCTGCCCCAGCCTGGATCCACCTCCCACACTCTGAACCCCTCATTTCTGGCCCCAGTCCAGAACCTGCACCCCCACCCCAAAGCCCATGTCCCCTCCCACACCTCAACCCCCTGCCTCAGCCCAGACCCCTCCCACACTCCGAACCTCTCATCCCTGGCCCCACCCCAGAGCCCACACCCCCAGCCGAAGCCCTCACCCCCTCCCACTCCCCAACCACCTGCCCCAGCCCGGTGAAAATGAGGGAGTGGAGTGAGGGTGCGGGAGAGCGAGCAACAGAGGGTGGGGGCAATGGAGTGAGCGGGGGTGGGGCCTCGGAGACGGGGCGGGGCAGGGCCTCGGTGATGGGGTGGCAATGGAAGGGGCCTTGGAGAAGGGTTAGGGCAGGGGTGTTCGGTTTTGTGTGATTAGAAAGTCAGCAGCCCTAACGCTGACTTTTGGGGGCAGGGGGCAAAGCCGGGGGGCTGCTGTAGTCTGATCAATGGCTGGAGTTCCAAGTGGTGCCTGTTGGCTCACAGTGGAGCAAGTTCAGCCTTTCCTTTCGAAAACTCAGCCGGGCATTTTGAAGGAGAATCTCAACTTTCTTCTTCCTTTCTTTCAAGTGAGTCGCTCTAGATTTTATGGCTGTGGGTAAATACTTGAAAATGTGAACTCCAAAGGCTCAAAAACCAGAGAGCAAATCATTTATTGATTTATTAACCTCATGATTTGGGGGACATGACATGATTTTTGAACATGGGGTGTTGGCCCTACTGCCTCTGCGTCTAACCCTTGGCACGGGGAAAGGTACTTCCTCCTCGTGGGTTGCCAATTTAGGTTGGACATATTCTTCAAGGTTTCATAACATGACATAATCCTTAATTAAAGATTAATCTTGAATTCATGGAGACACCAAGCCAATCCTGGAGGCTTGGCAACCCTACCTGCAGCACAAGCTGCCTTCTCTCAAGAAGAAACACCTACAAGTGACGTCCCCCAGCTCTGCCCACTCTCTGTTTTCTTGCTCCATTTTATCATTCTGTCTTCATCACAAATCACCCTTTCCCCTGCCCTGTGGGTCATTCTATCTGTTCCTCTTCCTTGCATGTCTCTCTCCCTCCATCTTTGTTCCTTGTTCTCTGGTCCCACCTGTTTCCTCCCTCCCTTGCTCTCTACCTCATCTTCTGCTTTGCCCACCTTTGATTCATCTCCTACCTAGAAATTTAGCCAGGAGAGTAGGGGTAACCCCCCAATTCTGGCAAAAAGTGGTGTGGGATCTTCAGCAACAACGCCTGATTGGGATCTCAGTTTTACGGCTCCTCCGGCAGGTGGTCCAGCAGCAGAGCGCTCCCTAGCCCCACTGGCTCAGTATTGACACAAAGGACCTCCAGCTCCTGCATTCCAAGCAGTGCAGGCTGGAAGATTCATAGTTGGCCAGGGGGAAATCAGACCAAATCTGAATGACATTTGATGAGGAGGTAAACAATCATGAGTTAAAAGGTCTTGCAAAAACAAATCCTCAGGTGCCCGCAGATGCTCCTACACATTGGCATTCTCTGACATCACGGCCTGCTCCTGTTCCTCCTCCTGTTCATGTGTAGATAAAAGCCTGAAACACTTGGAGAGCTTTAATTCTCTCTGCCCCATGCAGAGGTAACAGGATAAATGATCCCCACCTCTGCTTACTTGTCTGTGGGGAAAACACACCTGTTCTGCATTGCTCGAGGCACAGGGTGACTCATGGGAATGCAAACGTTCTCACTGACCTCCAGAGAGCCACATCAAACACGGAGCCGTGGTAGGAAACAAACCTACCAGACTATAGATCACGGCAAGTTCGGCTCTGGACTGTATTTCACCTGCAAACTGTTAACAATACAGGCAGCTCCAGAGAGAGTGCCACCAAAACACCCCCGGTTCAGCTTTGTGTTGACAAAAGCAGCTAAGGACACGGACAATAACAGACCCAGAGCTAGGTTCTTGACACCACTGGTTCCCTAGGGCATAGGTTTCTGGCCCTATGCCCAGTGCAATTCAAATCTGTTATTATTATTATTTATTTGGATTTCAGTAGGACCTAATGGCCCCAGTCCATTGTGCCAGCTGCTGTATATGTGTTGGTTATTTATATTACCATATGATTTAGGCTCCCCAGTCATGGACTAGGCCCCATTGTGCCAGGTGCTGCACAAACACAACACAAAAGACAATCCCTGCCATGAAGAGCTGACAATCTATCAATGGGCTCAATCTTCACACTGTGCACAGTCTCTTCACAAGTGCACAGTCAACCTGTGGAACTCCTTGCCAGAGGATGTTGTGAAGGCCAAAACTATAACAGGGTTCAAAAAAGAACTAGATAAATTCATGGAGGATTAGGGTTGCCACCCGGCCAGTCCAAGTTCCGGCTTGTGTGTCCAGGTGCCATTTGACAAGACCTGATATCTGGGTTTTTTGGATCTGGAGTGGAAGAGGTGGATCAGAGGGTGTGGTCTGGGAGAGAGGTTTATCTCACGGTGACACTAACACTTTTGACTGGCTGGCCAGGAAGTACCACCCCCTCATATCTGAGGACTTCCTGAAACAATCAGAAACACAGATGGACTGGGGCTGCAATTGCTCTCCAACAGTCCCACCTCTGGGACCCACTTCTGGGATTCACAGCATGGCAGTCAGCACGTCCCAGAGCACATATGGGTATTCAGCGCCATGGGGCTGGAATTCCACTCTTGCCCATCATAAATGCCAGCTGCCACGCTGCCGCTGGAGGGATTAGGAGCATTTAGATCCCAGGCTGTGATTAGGTCGCTGACGTTCCTTTGTACAGACTAACACCTTTCACCTGGGATTCGGGGCAGGACTGCTAAGGGCGCAGCGGCAGAATGCGCCTGGTCCAGTGAAGCTGCCTGCAGAAAAGAGCATCTGAGTGGCAAGGAATGGCTTAACTGGGCAGGGTAAGGACGCGACAGGTGAAGCCTCTGGTATAGCACTCGAGGTGTATATGTTCTGTATGCGGCTCCTCCAATACATTACGTAAAGAAGAACCCCACGGACTAGACAGTGCCATATAGGCACAACCCTGTGTAGGGCAAATCCACTGCCCATAGGAGTATGAGGCCCAAAGCTTGCAGAGCTCCCCAGCCTGGGCCCATGGCTGTGCCCCACAGGAGGGTGCAGGGTGCCCTCCCCTCTGCTGCTCACCAGCTTTGTCTCTCCACTCCAGTCCTTTCACCACGGTGGCCAGTGTCCACAAGGCTACTAGCCGGGAGCAGACCCTGCACCCTCCAGCAGGCCTGTTTCAGGACGGCATCAATGTGCATTAGGTACCTTTAGTTCCCACCAGCGGGGTCTACACGGGCTGGCTAGAGTGCGACGTGCGAGTGCTGCACAACTCACACCCCCATAGAGCGGACTGCGGCGCCATGTAGACAACCCCGTTGGTGCCTAAAGGGGCAGTTAGGCACCTAAATCCAACAATTAGGCACCAGTAGCATTCACAAAAGCCCACTCAGCTGCTACCCTGTAGGCACCTAAAGCCCCTAGGCATCTACTTTTCCACTGTTGAAGTCTGTGAGGCGCTTGCACTTGGTGGTGGTGGCCCCTGCGCAATAGCCCAGGAATCAGAGCTCTCACCCGGATCCAAATCCCCCCTCTGCCTGATGTGGGGCAGGGTCTCTCTCCTGGTGAAGCTGTTCCCAGTGGTGCAGAAGCAGGCTGTGGAGCCTGGCATAGCACTGGGCCAATGCTCGGCTTTGGCGCCCGTCTCCCGCGGGGGAATTGCTGCCGTGTTGTGCAGCAGATGCTCGGCTGCGACTTGGAGACGGGGCTGAAGATGCCTCAGGCACTGGGCCCTACAGGCTCTAGCATCTGGTGGGCTCATACCCAAGGGACCAGTTAGGATCTATGATACACACAGTAATTCCTATCTTTGCCTGTAGGGGGCAGTCCAGTAGAGGGGTACAGGGTAACCCTGCCCCAGGGTGTTTCTCATGTCTGTTGCCTGGGGTGCCCGTTCCAGGCCATCCCTATGTGAGAGGGCAGGTTTCCCTGTCTGGGGCTCAGTCAAGCAGCCTGGTCTTATTAGGGCCTCACCTCATTCTCCTCCTGTCTAGCTGCAGCGGTTGGATCACATCTGTTATTGTAGGCAGCTCCCCCTGGGAGAGACCATTAGGCTGCAAGACCCAAACTCCCACCCCATTGACGATGCACGACCTGCCCCAGGCCCTTTCCATGCAGAGACGTCCCTTCGCTGTGGTCAGAACACACTGCCCCCTGTCCCAGGCTAATCCCTGGTGGCTGGGGCACTGCACTGCACCGTTAGTTCACATTAGTGCCCCATTGAGAGACTTGAAGGGCACCTGCCTCTGTGCTCCTGCTGCAGCTTCTGCAGCCTCCTCTCCTGGCTGCATCCCCTTCTCTTCCTCTGCCTCCAGTTCCCAGGCTGCTGGACCCCTCACGTCCTCTGGCTCCCTAGTCCCTCTCCACTAGGCCGTCATAGCACCTTCTAGAGGCTGAAATGAATCCCTGCCCCTCCAGGAACGACCCAGGGCTCCGTCCCTTGCCACCAGCCCGTTCTGAACCGCTACAATGGGCTCTGTGCAGACAGGGGCGGCCCTAGGCGAGCTGCCAGGAACTGGCGCCCTAGGCAAACCATGCAATCGGCGCCCCCGCACCCCCAAGGGCAGATCTAGGCTGAGGTTTTTGGTAAACTGGGAAACATTTTGCCCCTTTTTTCCTTTTAATGTTTTTTAAGCGTTTGGTTTTTTTTTTAAACAGAGATTTAATTATTCGGTTTGTCCATCCGTCCAACCAATGTTTCTGAGATCAGATAAAATAGAGACACACAATTTTCAGAATAGATTTGTACACGACAGCTAGATGATATTTCAATCCAATTTCAAATAAAAATGCATTAAAAATGTTAATTATAATTTTTATTATTACAAATCCAAAATCATCCATTACGCTATCCTGCTTTAACTGTCATTACCATCACATCCGATATAGAAAGAAATAAGAAAACTCTGCAATGAACTTTAACCTGTATTTACAAAACGCTCTGAATAAAAAATACTCTGTGCTCTTAAAACATGACTTTTCTTGCTTTAAGTTTTGAAAATTCAGTCACTAGTTCTTTTAGATCCAGTTTTCCAGCTCTTTCATGCTCTATTGACATTGTGGCAAGTCCAACAAGTCTCCACCATTGTCGAACACAGATATGTTTTTATCAATTTTAACTTTGAGAAGCTACGTTCCCCACTAGTTACGGAAACTGGCAAAGTTAAAAGAGTTATAAAAATGTTTGGAAAACTGTCTGTGAATTTATTTTCACAAACGAACTTCAGGAGTGGAATGTTTCTTAAATCGTCTGGAAAAAGCCTGAATGAAGCTCACTACATAAATCTGTAGCATCAATGTCTTCTGAATTTTCATGAGTCAATGCCGACACCAGTTTTATACAAAATTCTCTTATCTGTTTTGCTGTTTTCTTTTGCCAGCTGTGGATATCATCTAGAAAGCCAAATACTGACTCTAACTGCTGCATGTATTGAAATCTTTCATCAACCGAGTCACTAGCAGTATCAAGGACTGCGAAGTAGAAATTCACTTTGAACCTTTGTTTTGGATTCTGAATGGGTGTGTCTCGTCCTTCATACGAAAACTGCTGTTTCTTTTGCCGAATCAGAACTGGCTCTGCTTCAAATTCTGTCGGAAAGTCTATTTCTTCAGCAAGCGCAAGAGAATCTACCAGTGTTCTTTCGAACCCTTCATCACTTCTGAATTCCTGCAGAATATTTTTATTTTGCTGCAGTTTCTGAATAGCAGAATGTATGTTCAAGTTCTTTTCCTGAAGCTGCTTAGTAGTGAGGTTAATCTCAAAAAGGATATTATACCACAAAATGAGTAAAAAGTCACAAAATTGAACTTGGAAAGACCATTTGCAAGAGCTTCTGCATCTGAACGTGCCATATTTCCAGATGATCCAATAAAGGTAGTATCATCAGAAATTTCAATTAGGGCATCATAAATGTTTCCAAATTCATAGTGAAGAGGCTTCAAAGCATCAATGCAACTCTCCCATCTTGTCTGACTAAGTGGCTTCACAGTTAGAGAATTCACATGGCGAGTCA
>NW_027055811.1:0-7000 GCF_011386835.1 Chrysemys picta bellii
GCACGGCAGTCAGGCGGCCTTTGTTGGCATGCCTGCGGGCGGTCCGCTGGTCACGCGGATTCAGCGGCGTTTCTGTCGGTGATCTGCCGGTCCCGCGCCTTCAGCGTACCTGCCGCCGAATTGCCACCGAAGCTGCGGGACTGGCGGTCCTCCGGCAGGCATGCAGCTGAAGGCTGCCTGACTGCCACCCTCACGACGACCGGCACGCTGCCCCCCGTGGCTTGTCGTCCCAGGTACGCACTGGCTGCGCTGGTGCCTGGAGCTGCCCCTGATCTTCCACAGCAACTAACTCCTCCCAGATGCTCTGGACCCACCAGGGCTATCAGTGTCATCGCCATCTGATAACCCCTTAAGTCCTCAGTGACATCTGCCCTTGGCAGCACCATCTTCCACTGCATTCTGGGGCATCCACCTCCTTAGCACCATCTCCCTGACACATGCCAGGGCCTCTCACCCTGCCTGGCATTTACTTTCTCCTTCTAAAACCTTCTGGCACCTGGAGATGGAAGTGACGCCTGACATCAGAGAAAACAAAGCTGGGACTGATGTCCAGGCTCTCTCAACAGCTACCTCTGGCCACGTCTAAATTGAACTCAATGCAGCAGCATGGCAGGGGAGTTGCACTTTTTCCTAGACTGGTTCACAAGTGGGAGGGATAGCTCAGTGGTTCGAGCATTGGCCTGATAAACCCAAGGTTGTGAGTTCAATCCTTACGGAGGCCATTTAGGGAACTGGGGTTTAAAAAACAAACAAACACTATCTGGGGCTTGGTCCTGCTTTGAGCAGGGGGTTGGATTAGATGATCTCCTGAGGTCACTTCCAACCCTGATATTCCACAAGGAGCATGAGCTCTCCTTCCATACGCAAACACAGCCATGTGGCAACTACTTACACTGAAGTATCAGCTCCTTCTCTTGCCTGACCATGGCGGGCTCTGACCTTTGAACAGTGCAACCTGGAACGTACAATGGAAATGAATCTTGCAGGAGTTTTCACCTCCCCTGGGGCTACCTTTTAAAAAATGGCAGTCTTTCCAACAAGCAAAACAGCTTTCAAGTGGTCCCTGGGATAATCAGACAAGTCCACGAGCTCCAAGACAAAGAGGCTCATGTCTTGGAAGATACAGAGAGCCTGATTGCCAATGACTGCAGTCCCACAGGGATTCCAGTGGGTGGAGCAGGAGGGTAGGGTTGTAATTTGCTCCAGGCCTTTTGATATAATCCCCAGCCCAACTGCCTCAAGGGCAGGAAATCTAGACACTAGGATCCCAGGGGGTTAATTCTTGCTGCTAGTGCCCTCCAAGCAGAACACGGGACAACCTCTCAGATAGAAGTTGCTTAAGAAAAGTAGTGGTTACCGATAAAGATGGCTGCTGCCCGTCGTATTGGAGCCTGGGGGCTTTGGAGGTGATCCAGACATTGGAGCAAGATGTCAGATACGTTCTTGAGCTTCAGCACCTAGGAATAGAAACCAAAGAAGCTTCTTGTTGCTGGGGCCGCAGGGTGAGAAGAAGAGAGATTTCATCTGCTTGGCTTGGAGGGGTGGGAAGAATGCAGCTCCCATCTCCATGTATCCTGGGGGCGACCATCTACATGCCAGGCAGTCATTAAATGACCATTTCAAAGTGTCACCAGACACATTGCTGGTGTCTGAGCTGCTGGCACTGCAGGGCTGGAGCCTGGCACTAGAGAACACTGAAGCCCGGTTGTATGGGCTTCATCTGGGGAGGACATTAGAGAGGGTGCAGAGCATAGGAAATACAGTGCAGAAGTGGCCAATGGGCTGGGGTAAGGTGAAAAATGGGGACATCCAGTTTCCTGCAGGATTCAGAAGGCATTTTTGCCATCAACTGATTCTTTATGTTCTGAGCTTTCACCTCCGTACTGAACTCCTGGCCAGGTCTGGCTGTTCAGATCTGACAGGCACTGGGAGGAGTAGGGGAGCTGGGTGCTTCTAAGAGGAAGCCAGAGTGCAGTATGCTAGTACTAGACATGCAATCAGAGCAGTGAGTGAGGGAACACGTTTCCGGTCCCACATCTAGAAGCAGCACTCACGAGAAGCCGATTGTTCACTTACAGAGTGCTGGCAGATCTTGTCCACCACCTGGGGATGGGTGTGCCAAGCCTTCTTGCTGTTAATCTGCTTAGGACAAGACCATCCCAGGAGCTGAAAACACCCAGCCAAGGCTTTCTGACACCTCTGCAACACAAGATAGGACAAGGAGAGTTTGCATCATGAGAAGAGCTGGAATCTGTGGTCACTCTGCAGTGAAAAGCCAGCTGAAATGATCAATGAGGGAAAGGAATGTGGGGGTCACATGGTATCCTGCTGACCCTTGGTGTCTCTTTGTTCCTATTAGTGGAGGCTCCTGGAGTTTGATCTTCATGGTGGCTGCAGTTCAGTGACTTAGGAAATGGCTGCTGGGAGCCATAAAACATCTCCACTTGTGTGTCCATTGAAGGCCAGGGAACTTGCTTGGGTAAGCGGGTAGGGCTGAGATTTTTCACTTTTGGGAGGCGGCTCTGGAGACAGATCTAGCAGGAGAGCTGGAGCAGTCAGGGCCTGCTGCACCAGGGAGCACATGGCAGCGGGACTCACCTTGCCCACGTCAGGGTTCTCGTCCTGTAAGTGAAGGAGCAGTGGGACCAGGCTGCGGGTCACTTCCTCCTGCAGCAGGGGCTTCTGCCTCCTCGTCACTGTCTTAAGCAACTTTGTAAAGAGCATGATGGCAGCAGAGTGCACCTGGGGTCTCACCTGTGATGGACACACAATCATGAGGGGATCTCACCGAGGGAGCTTCACACTCTCCTTACAGGGTGAGCTCGGCACAATGCAAACCACAGATAGGGGCCAGTCTGACTAATAACTCCATGGTCTGCCCACCAAGAGGGCACCCATTTGCAGAAAGGTTTGGGTGGAGGGGTAGACAACACAGGTTAGGACAGTGATTCCTAAATTTCCCTGGAGGCCTCCTGTAAGTGCTGACTCCATCCACAGTGAAGGGCTCTTTGGAGGGTTTCTTTAATGGGTTCAACACTTTCATAGTTTCATAGCATTTAAGGGCCATTCATTCATCTAGACTCCAAAGCACAGGACATTACATTTCACCCCATGACCACTACATTGAGCATGTTAACTTGAGTTAGATTAAAGCATATCAGTCCTCAGGAGACCAAACGGTTGCATGCCACACACAGAGAACACGAGAGACCAAGGTGTCACCAATGCCTGAGGCCCAGGTAATGGCTCGGAACTGATCAGGTCAGATATGCCACCACTACGACTCCAGAGTCACAACACTGCCTGGCTGGGGATGGGCAGGTCAAGAGCCCCTGACTTACAGCATCGAGTAAGGGGATTAGCTTCCTGGCCACGCTGGTGCGCTCACTCCCATCCAGGCTCTGCAGAAGGTTCTGAACAGCTGAGATGGCCTCCAGAATACTCCCATCATCCATCTCATCCGAGCCCCAAAGGATGGCAGGCAGCAGGGCCTTGACTTGTTCCACCTACACACACACACACACACACACATGGGGGGGCTCATCAGATCTCCCAGCCCTCCAGTGAGTACAAGCCACAGTGCCAGGGCTGTGTTTATTCTACCCCGTGGCACCAAGTCAGAGAGAAGCTCTGTCTCCACAGTCGGAGGCGTGGTGCTTTAGAATCGATGGGGATGCCTGGCGAGGCAATCAGTGAATCCTAACCCTGTCCCAGGTCGTTGTGGTGTAGGGTGGGCAAAGCTGTGGTTTGCTTCGGGGCTTTTCTCTCTTTTCTATGTGCTATTCATTATTATTATAGCAGATGCTGGCAGCAATCTCCATAGTTAAGGCTGGTACACAGTTTCCATTCTAGTTGCTCCTTTTGATACGCTCCTAAAAACATTCCCTTTTTGGATGGAAATGTTCCATGCTGTCTCCCCAGTCAATTGTGATTTTTTCCTGGGGAGATTGCGTCTCTGAGCTGTAGGACAGTTTTTCCACTTACAAACAAACAAACGAAAACTTCTAGCCACCTTCTTTTCCCATGCAGACAATCCCCCAAATGGTGAAACTTGGGGAAAAAATCAAACCTGGCCCATGGGGAGTCCTAGGTGAGAGCTGAACCCTCTGCAAAGTTTGAGAAACTTGGACCTGATAGTGCAAGGCATTGAAATATCATTTGGGGGCAGGGTCACAAACACTTTTTAAGAGAGTGCTCTGCCTCTCTCAGGGCCAGAGACCTTGGGGCCAGCCAGCCCCATGCATTAATCAGATGCAGCGGAGGAGGAGAGAACTATTTTGGGCTGTCAGGAAGGAAGGGGAAGCAGGAGCAGGGGGGAGTGGCTCCTAGAGTACCCTGGGAGGGAAGGCAGGGGGAATCTGATGGGGGAAAAGGGCCTCCAGGGAGGAAGCCTTGGGAAGCAGTCCTCCCCCAAGAGAACAAAGAACTCCGCAGAGCCTGGGGGCAAAGAGCTTGCAGAAGGGGTGCCCTGGAAGGGGGCCAAAGTTAAGTTTTCTTATGTTTACTAAGGACAGGGTGGAACCTTTGTTGAGTGAGCTCAGAAGAGGAGATGTGGTAATGGCAGAAGAGCCTGTTTCTGATTTTTAGTCTGTTGGACATTGTCAGGTTTGATTCTGAGGGTTTTATCTTTGGCCTTCAAAGGCTTGTTTGTCTTAATAAATGAGCCTGACTAAGGGTGTTATTGAACGAGGTATTTGTCAAGTCAAGCCGAGGAGGGGAAAACTGAGGCAGTGCTGCAATGTTGGGTCTTGCCACTGGAGGGGGCTATGAGACAGGGCCTTGTGTGCTTGCTAAGGTCTTTAGACCAATCAAGGTCTTCCTTTGTGACAGCACCAGGAATGGTCTCTCCAAGAAGGAACAGGAATGCTGCTGGGGTAATTTGCATGGGGGAGAATTAGGGTTACCATATCTGAACTTTCAAAGAGAAGACACTCCATTGGGGCGGGGGTAGCCCCGCCCCCTAGCCACTCCCTCCCACTTCTCGCCCCCTGACAGCCCCCCCAGAACCTCCGACCCATCTAATCCCCCCGCTCCCTGTCCCTGACTGTCCCAAGCCCTCTCCACACCCCTGCCCCCCTGACAGCCCCCCCCGAACTCCCGACCCATCCAAATCCCCCCCTGCTCCCTGTCCCCTGACTGCCCCCCTTCTCCAACTCCCCAGCCCCCTTACCGTGCCACTCGGCTTAGAGCAGGTGTCTGGCACCACGCCCCAAGGAGCGCCCCGCCCGAGTGCTGCCGAGCAGCATGCTGAGGCTGTGGAGGAGGGGGGGAAGCGGGGGAGGGGCTCTGGCTGCCGCTGCCAGCCCCGCCGCCGCGTTCCCTCACAGGCGCACAGCCCCGCCCCCCAGCGCTGCCGGGCGGTGTGCTAAGGCTGCAGGGGATGGGGGAGCTGGGAAGGGGCTTTGGCTGCCGAGGCCCCAATGCGAGCGGTGCTCGGCCACCCTGTCAGCCACTTTTCGGTCGATAAATAGCCGACTGGGGGGAAATCCCGACATTTTTAGATTTTTAGAAATCCCCCCGGACGGCCATTTAATGAGCAAAAAGCCGGACATGTCTGGGGAAACCCGGAGTGTGATAGCCCTAGGAGAATGATAATGTCCACCTGAAATCCAAGCAGTAAAATCCCATCTAAAATACTCTCCGAGGAAAGATCTGCATTGAGGGGCCGTTGTGATCCCCGTTCCTGCTGGGGAAATGGAGGCACCAAGAGGGTCAGCAAGTCAGCAGCAGAGGTGGGCTCAGAACACTGTGCCTCACTGCCTGCCCAGAATTCAGTCCACTGGGTCACAGCCACCTCGTCGTTTTCCAGTTAACCAAGCCTGGGCTCTCACCTTCCCTGGTTGGGTTGCCAGGATGCCGAGTCCTCTTAGACCAAGTGAACGGAAAACTGGGCTGGGGTGTTTTGTCCACTCCTCGAGACGGTCCAAAGTGTCTGGATGTGGGAGCTTCTTGGCCTCTTTGTAACGCAGAAGCTGAAAACAACACAGAGCGAATCAGCAGCAGGGTGCTTACCGGAAAACTTTGTGTGTCGGTTCTGTGGAGAGGCGTCATAACCTCCATGTTGTACCATCCATTGCTATACATCAGCCCCACTTTGTGTGTGACATCCAGTTCTCCCACTGACTTCCTGGGGCTTTGACTGGCCGTTAGCACTAGACTCAGCCATAGGCGTTAGGAAAGCTGCTCTACCCTCCAGGAGAACATGTAGGGCAACAAAATGTTCAGTGACCATTTGTATGGCGGACTCTTGTGCATCTGGGGGTTTGCCAAGAGCAGCCGAACCCCTCGTGGTGACCCTGTGAAGCAGAACAAGCCGCTCTGAGATAACGCGAAAGCTGGGACTGAGAAATCAAACCCCTCAGTTGAAATCCTGACCCCACTGAAGTCAGTGAAAGTTTTGCCATTGATCTCAATGGGCCCAGGATTGGACTCCTGGTGAGGAGAGAATTAAACCCCATCCCTTAATGAGTTAGATGAGGAGACAATCCTGAAAACTGTCAATAGGAACTAGCCAGACAGAAACCGTGGAAATGGGGAGGACAACCTAGCGATGGACTGTAGAGCCACCTCATTCCTGGTGATGTGCCTCTAACTAACCCATCCAATAGAGAAGGCTAAAGATTGCTCACCACGTTCAGAGCTAATGATCCTGCATCTGGGGGAGCTTTTACCATGAGCCTCTCTCCTCTATACCCACTCAAAATGCCCCTCTTTGCTTTTCCTTAGTGACTTCGCAGGGAGGAACCTTTCATGGACCTGCAGAAAGGCTGATGCCGACAGGAGACCCAGCTGCCCTTCGAGAGAGTCCAGGCTGATGCTGTTCTACAGAACTCTAGTTTCTTGGATATTCCCATCAGGCTCCTGATTACAACTTTAGAGCAACCAATGATCCCCTAAAGGATCCATCTCAGATTTTACACTGAGCGTGCTGGGACAGGACTGGGGGAGCCTAGTCAGTGCTGCATGGACACCTCGCAATGTGGACATGACCAATAAAGCT
>NW_027055812.1:0-7000 GCF_011386835.1 Chrysemys picta bellii
AGCTTTGCCCACTCTGAGTGGCGCAGTCCCAATGTTTCGCAGCCGTACAGCAGTACAGAGAGGATACAGCTCGATTAGATCCTGAACTTGGTTGTCGTGCCGAGATGATGCTGATTCCGTCTTCATTGTAAACGACCCATGAGAGAGGCTGCAATGCCACACTCAGGCACCTAAATAAATGGCCTGACCTTTCTCAAATGCTGAATACCAAGAACTCCTCACTCGAATCTGCTGAAGCCGTGGCTGTTCAGCTCCTCTGAAAATCAATCCACTCGTTTAGATGCCTGAATATGAATGTTAATGCCAGACTTTGGACAGTGACATAGGAAGATATTGGCCTGAGCCTATGCATGGACTCTCATCCTACAATCCAGCCCCTCAACAGATACATCCCAGCTTCTGACTGTGAGCCATTCAGTTACAATGGGGAGGCCTAGATGCTGTAAGTGAATTAACATGTAATGATAGATAGACAGATAGATAGATAGTATAAGCTATTCTTTCTACCATCTGCCGTACGGATTTGCTCTGTAGAGCTTGCTGTCCCTGTTACTCATGGGTATTTATGTTCCAGAGGCCCACATGAGAGAGGGAAGGATTTCAGGCCCAAGGCCCAAGTGGGACAGGAAGAAGCACACGCTCACCTCAGTTGCCTTCTTTGCTGAGGTAAGTTTTGTTGACTTGTTGAACTGAGATTGCAAAGCGTTGCTCAGTCCCATATTCTCACAACTGGCAGTGCCCCATATATATGTCTGGGGCACCTTGCAACCTCATTTCTCTCATGTCTCTGTCTTCCTTCCATAACAGGATGAGTTGCAAGACATCTGGTTCATTACATCAGCCACGTCATTATTGACCTTTTCCCTTTCTACTGATTAGCCTCCCATCTCTGATACATTCTTTGTGACCTTATAGGAAGAGATGGAGTCTGTGCATTAGCCCTCTCATGCTATGGAGCCACGAGAAGGTTTGACAGCAGGAGTAGATGCAGTGTGGACTAATCTACAAGGGACTAAAAGGTTCATGCCATATAGCAGGCCTGCACAACATACGGCCCGCGGTGGCGTGCCTGCCCGCCGACAGGAGCCAGCAATGCGGGCGGCTGAGTCCAGCCCAATCAGAGCTGCGGTGGCGGGGCTTTCAGGCGCCCCCCCCCCCGACCCAATGCCGGAGCCGGCGCAAGGATATTTTTGCACCCTCGCGCGCCACCGCCCCCCCTGCCCCAAGCAGGACACAGGCACGGAGCCCTCGCGCGCTGCCGGCCCGCCGCCCCCCCCGCCCCAAGCGGAACACGGGGATGGAACCCTCGCGCGCCGCCGCGCCTCCACCCGCCCCCGCCCTAAGCGGGACACGGGGATGTAGCCCTCGCGCGCCGCTGCGCCTCCACCCCCCCCCCCCGCCCCAAGAGGGACACGGGGATGGAGCACTCGCGCGCTGCCGCACCTCCACCTGCCCCAGCCCCAAGCGGGACATGGGGATGGAGCCCTCGCGCGCCGCCGCGCCTCCACCCCCCCGCCCCAAGAGCGACACGGGGATGGAGCACTCGCGCGCTGCCGCACCTCCACCCGCCCCAGCCCCAAGCGGGACACGGGGATGTAGCCCTCGCGTGCCGCCGCGTCTCCACCCCCCCCGCCTCAAGAGGGACACGGGGATGGAGCCCTTGCGTGCCGCCGCGCCTCCAACCCCCCGCCCCAAGAGGGACACGGGGATGGAGCACTCGCGCGCTGCCGCACCTCCACCCGCCCCAGCCCCAAGCGGGACACGGGGCTGTAGCCCTCGCGCGCCACCGCGCCTCCACCCCCCCCCCGCCCCAAGAGGGACACGGGGATGGAGCCCTCGCGTGCCGCCGCGCCTCCAACCCCCCGCCCCAAGAGGGACACGGGGATGGAGCACTCGCGCGCTGCCGCACCTCCACCCGCCCCAGCCCCAAGCGGGACACGGGGCTGTAGCCCTCGCGCGCCGCCGCGCCTCCACCCCCCCCACCCCAAGAGGGACACGGGGATGGAGCCCTCGCGTGCCGCCGCGCCTCCAACCCCCCCCCCCGCCCCAAGAGGGACACGGGGATGGAGCACTCGCGCGCTGCCACACCTCCACCCGCCCCAGCCCCAAGCGGGACACGGGGATGTAGCCCTCGCGCGCCGCCGCGCCTCCACTCCCCCCCGCCCCAAGAGGGACACGGGGATGGAGCCCTCGCGTGCCGCCGCGCCTCCAACCCCCCGCCCCAAGAGGGACACGGGGATGGAGCACTCGCGCGCTGCCGCACCTCCACCCGCCCCAGCCCCAAGCGGGACACGGGGATGGAACCTCGCGCGCCGCCGCGCCTCCACCCCCCCCCGCCCCAAGAGGGACACGGGGATGGAGCCCTCGCGCGCCGCCGCGCCTCCACCCCCCCCGCCCCAAGCGGGACACGGGGATGTAGCCCTCGCGCGCTGCCGCACCTCCACCCGTCCCCGCCCCAAGCGGGACACAGGGATGGAGCCCTCGCGCACCGCCACGCCTTCAAACCCCCCCCCCACCGCCCCAAGCGGGACACGGGGATGGAGCCCTCACGCGCCGCCACGCCTTCAAACCCCCCCCACCACCGCCCCAGGCGGGACACGGGGATTGAGCCCTCGCGCGCCACCGCGTCTCCATCTCCCCCCCCCCCCCGGCCCCAAGCGGGACACGGAGCCCGCGCGCGCCACCTTCCCTCCCCACTGCCCCAAGCGGGACACGGGCACGGAGCCCTCGCCCCCCCCCAGCAGGACACAGGGCTCTGCCACCGCCCCCGTCCTGAGCGCTTTTTGACCCACCCCCCCCGGGACTCCTGCCCCATCCAACCCCCCGCGTTCCTTGATGCCCCCCCCCGGGACCCTTCCCTATCCACCCCCTTCCCTGTCCCCTGACTGCCCTCCGCCGCCCCATCCAACTCCTCTCCTGATTCCCCATCCAACCACCCCTTCTCCCTGTCCCCTGACCACCCTTGGAACCCCTGCCCCTGACTGCCTCCCACCGCCCCATCCAACCCCTGCTCCTTCCTGACTGCCCCCCGGGACCCTTGCCCCCCATTCAATCCCCCTGTTCCCTGCCATCTGACCGCCCCGACCTCTATCCAGCCCCCCACCACCCTCCTGAACTCCCCTGCCCTCTATCCAACATCCCCTCCCTGCTCCCTTACCGCGCTGCCTGGAGGTGGCTGGCGGCGCTACAGCCGCGCTGCTCGGCTGGAGCCGGGCCACGCTGCCACCGCGCAGTGCCTGGAGCACCAGGTCAGTCTGAGCTTGCAGCCCCCCCGCTTCCCGCCAATCAGCTGTTCGCGCAGGAAGCCTGTGAGGGCTGAGAAGCAAGCGGCACCTTCGCGCTCAGGCCCAGGGAGGCAGAGCGGAGGTGAGCTGGGTGGGGAGCGGTTCCCCTGCGCGCCCCTCCCCCCGGGTTACCTGCTGTGGCGCGGACGGCTCCCCCCACCCCAGCTCACCTCCGCTCCGTCTCCGCCTCCCTGGGCTTGAGCGCGAAGCCGCTGCTTGCCTCTCTGCCCTCCCAGGCTTCCCGCGCGAACAGCTGATTCGCGGGAAGCCAGGGGGAAGAGGGGGAGAAGCGGGGCAGAGTGTTCAGAGGCGGAGGCAGAACGGAGGTGAGCTGGGGCCGGGGAGCGGGGAGCGGGGCGGAGAGCTGGAGCACCCATGGGGTCGGCTCCTAAGGCGCCACTTTTGGATAATGTGCTCAGGGGGAGCAGCCGCTCCCTCTGCTCCCCCCCAGCTACGGTCCTGGTCACTTCAACTTACCGGTTGTTAAATTTAGAAGCCCTTTTAGAACTGGTCCCGCGCAGGACAACTGGTTCTAAAAGGGCTTCTAAATTTAACAACCGGTTCCCGCGAACCGGCTCCCGCTCACCACTGGAGCCTCCCCTTGCCGCTCTCACCCTAGTAGCCAGAGACCTCCCAGCAGGGCTGGTGAGTGCGGCCAGGGAAGGGGGAAGGGTGTGGTGGAGTGAGTGTCTGGGAGGTGTGCGGGGGGTGCTGGGCTGTGAGGGTGTTGAGGGCGCTGGGCAGTGGGAGAGGTTTGTGTGTTTTGGGGTGCTAGGCAGTGGGGGCTTGTTGGGGGGTGCTGGGCAGTGAGGGAGATCTGTGTGTGTCAGGGCACTGGGGGTCTGTGTGGGACATTGTTTAGTTGTGGTGGTGGGGCTGTGGGGAAGGGCACTGGGAGGGAGGGAGGGAGGGAGGAGAAATCTGTGTGTATTGGGAAATTAGCGAGTGGGGTGCTGATGTGTATTAAGATGTGCTGATGTGATGTGGGGTGCTGATGTGTATTAAGAGTTACCAGCTGGATTGAGGACTGATAGATTTGGACAGAGTTTATATTGAATGGGCAAATGAAAAAGATCGCAGGGAAAAACAGTAAGGTTAGTTTAGCAGTCTTTGACATTTCGACCAATAAAGAAATTAAAATGCATTTGTAATTACATATCTTATTCTTGGCTGATAATCATTTATTGATATTTTTAGGAAAATTTTCCATTTAAAACACAAAGTTTTGTTTTTCTTTTTTTACTTATGATGTCTCTATCTGAAAACCCATATAAATTGACACAAATTGCAAATTAAAACTTTTTAAATGTATAAGTGTTTTACTCACTTGGATGCATTTGCCTCATGGCACACAAATTTGAACTCTGCTTCAAAAATTTACACAGAAGAAATTTTTCTTTTACCTTAATTATACTATCTTAGGAGCCCGCTATAACATAGTACCAAGGTTCAATACAAAGTCATATAAAAGTTATACAAAAATGCATAATGCAGAGATTTATCTACAACTGCATTGATTGACTGCTGTGTGCAGTAATATAGTGACCCCTGGACCTACAGGCTTCCACACACCGTCAGTGCCTTGCTAGTGTGCCATGCACCGTGAGATATCTCTTCTCTTTGTGTGTGACTGTGAGTGTTTCCCTTGTGTGTGAATTTATTCAACAAAATCTTGAGCTTCATAATGGATACCATGAGTGAAAAGAAAAAGAGAAAAATAGAATCAGAGCACAGAGTTTTCAACACTGAATGGACGAATAAATACTTATGTACTATTTCCAAAGACAAAATACGGTGCCTCGTGCGTCGCGAAACGTTAGCCGTTCCGAAAGAATACAACCTTCGGTGGCACTTAGAAACTAAGCATCCCAATCTCGCCAAATTGAGCCCAAATGAAAAAATAATTAAAGCAGCCAGTTTAGCGAAAAACCTTAGTAGAGAACAGCAAATTTTCAAGGCACTGACGGTGTGTGGAAGCCTGTAGGTCCAGGGGTCACTATATTACTGCACACAGCAGTCAATCAATGCAGTTGTAGATAAATCTCTGCATTATGCATTTTGGTATAACTTTTATATGACTTTGTATTGAACCTTGGTACTATGTATAGCGGGCTCCTAAGATAGTATAATTAAGGTAAAAGAAAAATTTCTTCTGTGTAAATTTTTGAAGCAGAGTTCAAATTTGTGTGCCATGAGGCAAATGCGCCCAAGTGAGTAAAATGCTTATACATTTAAAAAGTTTTAATTTGCAATTTGTGTCAATTTATATGGGTTTTCAGATAGAGACATCATAAGTAAAAAAAGAAAAACAAAACTTTGTGTTTTAAATGGAAAATTTTCCTAAAAAATATCAATAAATGATTATCAGCCAAGAATAAGATATGTAATTACAAATGCATTTTAATTTCTTTATTGGTCGAAATGTCAAAGACTGCTAAACTAACCTTACTGTTTTTCCCTGCGATCTTTTTCATTTGCCCATTCAATATAAACTCTGTCCAAATCTATCAGTCCTCAGTCCAGCTGGTAACTCTTAATACACATCAGCACCCCACATAGAACCCCCCACTCGCTAGTTTCCCAATACACACAGATTTCTCCTCCCTCCCTCCCAGTGCCCTTCCCCACAGCCCCACCACCACAACTAAACAATGCCCCACACAGACCCCCAGTGCCCTGACACACACAGATCCTTGAGTGGGAGTTCCATTGGAGGAGAAGGTACCTGTATTTGCGTCTGTCTTTGTATTGCTTGTATGTGTAGAGGCCTGTAGGGGCAGCGTGCTGGGCGGGCAGCTGAGACCTGATTAGGGGGCGGAGCTTGGCTGAGGAGAGGGCCTATAAAAGCGGCCACCCAGCCAGGCAGCGGCAACAGCTGCGAGCAGCAGCACAGGAGGCAGCGAACAGGGCTGCTAACAGGGGAGTTTGAGTGGGAGTTCCATTGGAGGAGGTGGAAGGGGAGGCAGGAGGGCGTGGTGCCCTTTGTGCTGTATTTCCCCAGGTGCAGAGGGCACAGCTGAGCAGGCGGGCCCAGGCAAGAGCAGCCATGAGCCAAGCCGCAGGTGACACAATGCAGACGATTGCATGTGGCAGCTGCGGTATGTACATGGTCCTAGCAGCGGTACCTGAACAGAGGTAAGTGTGCATGAAATGCCGCCTAATAGAACTGCTGGAAGAAAAGATCCGAGGCTTGGAGATGCAGGTAGATACCCTGATAGAGTTTAGAAAGGGGTTTGAGCACCTGATGGAGCAAAGGCAAGTGGGGGCTGAAGGGGAATGCTCAGGGATGCAGGTGGTAGCAGGGGCTAAGACCTGTGAGGGGGGAATGCCGGGGGGAGAACAAGGGCAGTGGAAGCATGTGACTGTGAGAAGCAGGCAAAGGAAAAGGAGGGCCAGTGAAGGAGAAATAAAGCTCAGGAACAGGTTTGGGTGTTTGGAGAACGAGGAGGGGTGCAGCAGGTGGTAACTGAAGGGGGCAGGGTGAGGAAAAAGAGACGAGCAGCTAGTCCCATAGAAAGAGGGGAGGAGTTGATGGAGACAGCACCAATTCTGGGCCCTGGGATGATACAGGATGACGTAAGGGGGACTATAAGGGAAAATAGGAATGGACAGGGGTTGCAACTAGAGGGAACAGGGGATAGATTAGTAGATCGCACTGTCACCAGGCAAAGGCAGGTGTACGTGATTGGGGACTCCTTACTGAGGAGGTTGGACAG
>NW_027055813.1:0-7000 GCF_011386835.1 Chrysemys picta bellii
TTTGGATTCTTCGACTATGGGATGATGTTCTAGGAAGAAGGATTGCTAGGAAGAGATGGGATCCATCTAATGAAGAGATTTGCTAACCTAGTGAGGAGGGCTTTAAACTAGGTTCACTGGGGGGCAGGGGGTAACCTAAGCCTTGTGGTATGTGGGGAAGTGGGATACCGGGAGGAAACACAAGGACGAGGGTGCAACAGGGGAGGCCTCCTGATTCATACGGAGGCCGTAGGGAAATTGGCTAGTTACCTTAGGTGCCTGTACACGAACGCAAGAAGCCTCGGAAACAAACAGGGAGAATAAGAAGTCTTGGCACAGTCAAGAAACTAAGATGTAATTGGAACACCAGAGACTTGGTGGGAGAACTCATATGACTGGAGCACTGCTAAGGATTTTAAAGAAGCCTTATTGAGGATGCAGGAACAAACCAT
Source organism: Chrysemys picta bellii (assembly GCF_011386835.1). NCBI lineage: Eukaryota > Metazoa > Chordata > Testudines > Emydidae > Chrysemys > Chrysemys picta. Next base: position 432 of record NW_027055813.1, read on the forward strand.
CCCAGTGTGCAGAAATAATAGCAAATATGGCAGGCAACCAGCTTGGCTTAAAACAGATATCTTTGGTGAGCTTAAACACAAAAAAGGAAGCTTACAAGAAGTGGAAACTGGGACAGATGACTAGGGAGGAGTATAAAAATATTGCCCGAGCATGCAGGGGTGTAATCAGGAAGGCCAAAGCACAACTGGAGTTGCAGCTAGCAAGGGATGTGAAGGGTAACAAGAAGGGTTTGTACAGGTATGTTAGCAACAAGAAGAAAGTCAGGGAAAGTGTGAGACCTTTACTGAATGGGGGAGGCAACCTAATGACAGGTGATATGGAAAAAGCTGAAGTACTCAATGGTTTCTTTTCTTCAGTCTTCACAGACAAGGTCAGCTCCCAGCCTGCTGCACTGGGCAGCACAGTATGGGGAGGAGGTGAGCAGCCCTCAGTAGTGAAAGAACAGGTTAAGGACCATTTAGAAAACCTGAAAATGCACTAGTCCGTGAGTCTGGATGTAATGAATCCAAGGGTGCTGAGGGAGTTGACTGATGTGATTGCAGAGCCATTGGCCATTATCTTTGAAAGCTCAGAACTATCAGGGGAGGTTCCAGACGATTGGAAAAGGGCAAATCTAGTGCCCATCCTTAAAAAAAAGGCGTGAAAGAAGGAGAATCCGGGTAACTACAGACCGGTCAGCCTCACCTCAGTCCCTGGAAAAATCATGGAGCAGGTCCTCAAGGAATCCATTTTGAAGCATTTAGAGGAGAGGAAGCTGATCTGGAAGAGTCAACATAGATTCACCAAGGGCAAGTCATGCCTAATCAACCTGATTCACTTCTATGATGAGATAACTAGCGCTGTGGATATGTGGAAAATGGTGGATGTGATATATCTAGAGTTTAGCAAAACTATTGTTACCGGCTCCCACAGTATAAATGCCAGCAAGTTAAAAAAGTATGGATTCTATGAATGGACTATAAGGTGGATAGAAAGCCTGCTAGATCGTCAGCCTCAGTGAGTCTTGATCTATGTCTAATTGGCAGCCGGTATCAAGCGGAGTGCCCCTGTGGTCTGTCCTGGGGCCATATTTTTTCATCATCTTTATTAATGAAGTGGATGATGGGATGGATAGCACACTGAGCAAGTTCAGAGATGACACTAAGGTGGGGGGAGAGGTAGATATGCTGGAAGATAGGGATAGGGTCCAGAGTGACCTAGAGAAATTGGAGGATTGGGCCAAAAGAAATCTGATGAGGTTCAAAAAGTACAAGTGTAGACTCCTGCACTTATGAGGGAAGAATCCCATGCACCGCTATAGCTGGGAACTGACTTGCTAAGTAGAAGTTCTACAGAAAAGAACCTGGGGATTGCAGTGGACGAGAAGCTGGATATGAGTGAACAGTGTGCCCTTCTTGCCCAGAAGGCTGATGGCTGATTGGGCTGCATTAGTAGGAGTATTGCCAGCAAATGGAGGGAAGTGATTATTCTCCTCTATTTGGCACTGATGAGACCACATCTGGAGTACTGTGAACAGTTTTGGGCTCCCCAATACGAAAAAGATGTGGACAAATTGGGAAGAGTCCGGTGGAAGGCAACGAAAATGAAAAGGGGGCTGGGGAACATGAGCTTATTTAAGAGGAGAGGCTGAGGGAACTGGGCTTATTTAGTCTGCAGAAGAGAAGAGTGAGGGGGAATTTGATAGCAGCCTTCAACTACCTGAAGGGGGTTTCCAAAGCAGATGGAACTTGGCTGTCCACAGTGGGGGCAGATGACAGAACAAGGAGCAATGGTCTCAAGTTGCAGTGGTGGGGGGGGGGTCTAGGCTCGATATTAGGAAACAGTATTTCATTAGGAGGGTGGTGAAGCAATGGAATGGGTTACCTAGGGAGGTGGTGGAACCTCCCTCCTTAGAGGTTTTTAAAGTCAGGCTTGACAAAGCCCTGGCTGGGATGATTTAGTTGGAGATTGGTCCTGCTTTCAGCAGGGGGTTGGACTAGATAACGTCCTGAGGTCTCTTCCAACCCTCATATTCTATGATTCTATGCTCCCATCTCTGGGTATTCCCTGTCATGGCTGCCAGTTCCTGTAGCTCCTCCTCCCTCTATAGGATGCGGGGCTTCCAGCACTCCTGGGCTCCACATAGTCCTTCCATGGTGGCAGCAGCGCCAGGAGTCATCCCTCTAGTGCAGGTCTCCCCCCTCAGACCCTGCACAGTTGGGCTGTCTACCCTTAGCCCCCCAGCACTTGCCCTCTCTGTTTTCTTGGCACTCTTCCTATGCACCCCTTCTCCTGCCTTCCCTTTGAGGATTAACCCATGTATGGGCACTGGGACACCACAAATAGCTGTCTCTGGGACATAAGAAAAGTTCACAGTCTGTTCTTCACCTGTCCCAGGCCCAGGGGTGATGGAGTATTACTTAAAATTCGGAGCACCTTGGCCCAGCCCCCCTGCCCCTCCTTTTCCACCCAATACCCCTCACTGGCCAGGCTGGAAGCCAGAGCTGGGTCAAAGAGCCTGGGCCTCTCGGAATGGGGGTGTGGGCCGAGATCAGCTCCCAACCCATTAGCAGATGGAGAGTCCGCGTCTCCCCATAACTGCCCACATTGCTCTTACTCTGACCCGCTTCCAGCTTATGGCCTGGCCTGGAGGCGGGAACTCAGTAGCTGAAGAGCCACATCAGGGCCGTGGTAAGAGCTGTCTGGGCAGCTGTGGAGAGCTCCGCACCCTTCATCCGCCCTAGGCGGCGGGGTCAGGTGTCAGGGACATGGGCCAGGAGCTGCTTCTGGGCCCCCGACCCCCAGATCGGTGGAGGGTCTGCTGCTCACCACAGCTTCCCGGGCTCTTGGGCTGCTCTTACCCAGCCTGGCTGGAGACGTAACCTTGGAGTGAAGAGGAGGGGCAGGATCTGGGCTTGTGGTGAATGGTGGATTTCCCAGGCCCCTCCACTCTCAAATGTGCGAGGACCATGGTCCCTTCTCTGCCTCCCTCCCCAATCTGGTGCTCGTGCCCAAGACTCCAGCCTGTGCTGAGGTGATGCCACAGGTCAGACACCTATCCTGGCAGTGGCCGCATGCCCTCAGGCTCTAAGTGGCAGGACCCTTCTCCCCAGCAGCTGCCATCCCATTGGGTTCTTGTCCCCCGTTCTGAGTTCAGCCTTCAAAGCCCTCCTGTCGAGCAACGTCTCCCTGCGCTGGGCCCTCTGCATTGCTCTTCCCGGCTGCTCTTTGTTCTCGCTGCCGTGTTACTTGTGCCACGGCCGGCATCCACTATCCTGGCTCTGGCCCCACAGCTCCCTGCTATGGATTTGCCCTGGCTCCCGCATTGCCCCAACTCCTGGCTCTGGTCTGCTCCTGCCCCCCTCCTCTGCCTTCTTCCTCAGTGCTGCTGCTCTGCCTCCGGCCCAGCTCTGCCCTCTGGGCTCTTTTAATGGACCTTCTGGTCTGGGGATGCCAGATTTCTACTGCACTCATAGCCCAATATCACTTAAAAACTAACCTAAAAGTAGCCCGATCCTTCTTTAAACATGTTTTTTATTAACACATTGGTGTATACAGCAAGTAACAAGTGAACATTTTTGTTAGATATCTGGTACAAATTAGATATTTATTTTTTAAAAAAGCTACAAGGCACAACAGGAGTTTGTCCACATTAGGAACAAAGCTATGAGATGAAAATCAAATTCACCCCCCCTCCACCTCTCTTACTGGTGCTTGTATCCTGATTGAGGAATGGTAAATGGTTTAAAAAAAAACCCAAAAAACCCAGAATGACGGTGATAAAATATCCACAAATGAAACCAAAATGAATGTAGTACAAAAACTATAGTAAAATGAATATGGTATTTATTTCTAATGGCATTCAATGATGGTAGTCAATCTCCATATGTTGTGCTGAATTAGTATGTTACTGTTAGTATCTGAAATGCAACATTTCATTCTCACTGTCTTTGTCGGAAGTAGAATGCTTCTGGTGCTGGTCACACATCAGCAGAGACCAGTGCAATCATTTCTTTTGTTGGTGCAAACTGTTCACAAGAGAATTTGTGTCGTTGCATATAGGCCCTAACATGAAGAATGTTTTCTAAAAGTTCCCTTGCATCTTATTGTGCAGTTTTGTTTTTATTAAGTTCACCTGAGAAACAGTCTTTGAACAGTGTTGCAAAAAGGTAGGGACAGCAATGAAAGAGTAAACAACCCAAATTCAATAAAGTCTTTGTCCCCAGCGGCATCCATGTGTTTGACAACTTCAATCCAAAACTGCTCAACTTGGTTGTCCTGAGTATGAGGCCAGTCAATCGTAGGCAAAACTCTCCACTGCTACTCCAATTGTCCAAGGTAGTCACAAACCAATGTCAAAAATGAGGTATTAGCCAATCTAGCTCGTGGAGGGCTGAGTGCAGTAGAAGTAGTTAGTACGTTAAGTGATTCAGTCACCCGGATGTTTGGTGATAATCCCTGTTTCACCTGTTTCACAGACTCCAACATGAAATTTCGACACCTACTCTTGATGTCTTTGACAATGGAAACGGTTAGTGTGTGTTTTGAAAGCTCCAGCTGAAAGCAACTCTAAAATCGACTGTGCAAAGTGGTAAGTAACGTGACTCAAAGGTGATATCATAGTTTAACACATCAGTCCGGTTCTCAAAAATAAATTGTTTCACAACTCTCAGCAACAAGCTCTAGCCACAATTATTCACATATTCCAACTGAAACATTTGGTTTCTACTCCAGGATTAAAGAAGAATTAAAAGGAGAAAAATAAGGTAAATTTTGTTCACCGGATTGCTGTTCAGCACTGTAATTTCTTATTTTGCCTTTGGCTATGTAAAAGTGTAGCTTCTGTTTGTCGAATTGATTAAGAACCCTGTTCACACAGGAACTAATGGAAACCCACCTTCCTTCAGAAACGTGCAATATCTTCTGGTGGACTGGTAGTCACAGAAAGGCCGAGTGACAGGGTGTGTGGGGTTGGGGACTGATGGGTGACACTGAAAGAGATCAGGTGATGGTCAGAGAGAGGGAACTTGGTGATGCAGAGATAAGACATTAGGTGTGAGGAGCTTCTCAGATTCTAAACTTCCACAATGTTGACTGGGACAGAGCACCCTTGATTAATGAGGAGATATCCTTTCCCCCTCTTGTTGCACAGTGTTAAAGTCAGTGGCCTCTGGTGATCACCTTCTGCAGGTGTATTTGCTCACTTTATCACGAAGCTCTTTCGATTTGACACCATAAATGATAGGGTTGAGCATGGGGGGGACAAGGAGATAGAAGTTAGCGAAGGTGACATGTACATGGGAAGCAATTCCTTGACCAAACCTCTGTGTCAGGTAGGAGAAGAGGGAGGGAGTGTAAGACATCAGCATCACACAGATGTGGGATGTGCAGGTGTTAAGGGCTTTCTGGTGGGCTTTCTTGGAGGAGATTCTGAGGATGGCTGTGATGATCAGAACATAGGACAGGGCAATGAGTGCCAGGTCTGACCCGTTGACTACAATTGCTATCACCAAGCCATACGTCCTGTTGACTGTGATGTCCCCACACGACATTTTTGCCACAGCCATATGCTCGCAGTACGTATGGGGGATAATGCGGTTGGCACAGAATGGCTGCCTGCTCAGGAGCAGGGGCAGGGGCAGAATGAAGAGAACAGCTCTTATCAAACCCACTAGCCCTAGCTTAGCTATTCGTGCATTGGTGAGGATGGTGGCATATCTCAGAGGGTTACATATGGCAACATAACGACCGAAGGCCATTGTCACGAGGACAGCTGACTGCATAACTGAAACTGTGTGAATGAAGAACATCTGGGTGAGGCAGCCACTCACAGTAATGCCTTTCAAATTGAACCAAAATATACACAGTGCCATCGGCACGAGGGAGGTAGACATGCCGATGTCTGTGAGTGCCAGCATGCAGAGCAGCAGGTACATCGGCTTGTGCAGGGTCTGCTCTTTGGAAATTTCATGCTTCTGTTTGTTGTAGGCAAACAGGCCAATAATGTAGAATGTAAAGAAAGGGATGGAAATCCAGAGATGGGCAGCTTCCAGGCCAGGGATGCCTATTAGGATAAATGGTGAAGGTTCAGAGAGAGTGAGGTTGAAAGCTGCCATGAGGTGTTCGATACGTCGATCGTGCTCAGAAATACTTAAGGTGCCTGTGAAGGAAGAGAAACACAGCAAGGGGGGGTTACACAGTTTATAAGAATTAGCATGGTAAATATGTTATAGGGATTTAGAAAGTGGTGTGTGCAGTGAGGTGGGAACATTTATAGATGGCACCAGATTACTTAGGTCATAGTCAAGTCCCGAGACGTCCTCAGAAGGCGCTACCCAAGCCAGATAAATGGGCAGCATGATGGCATATAAACTTGGATGTCAATATCTGCAACGTGTATGCCATTGGATGGAAAATATTGAACTCCTCAAACATCTTACGAGGTTCTAAATTTGACTATATGAATTCAGTACAGGAACCTGGGTGTCATTGTACACAGCTTTGGGAAGCACTACTCACAGTGCAAGCAAAGCAGAAACTAAGTATAACATTGGGATCCAGGAGTAGTTGACTGAGGAATCCTACAGAA